>NC_089249.1:281610816-281910816 GCF_963930625.1 Muntiacus reevesi
CCTACACCCAGGACGGAACCACAGGCAGGAAAGGCCAGCTCCCTGCGTGGTCATCAGAGGGGACAGAGACCCTTTCATTTGACAATCGCTGAACACCCGGTATCAGAATAAAAGCAGGATGATCTGTAAGTGTTGGAAAGTATCTGCCTTTTTATTTTGCTGACGCCGCATTCATATTGATGAGGAAATAATTTTTATTAACAACAAAAGAGACCTAAGAATGAATTTTAAAAATGGACCCAGACCCTTGGAGCAAGGGATTCTGGGCCCCACCCATTTGTGCGGCGTGTCGTCTGTTATTGCCTGCTGACTACTTCTGCTCATAAGGGACCGTGAACTATCCGTGAGTGCAAAATGGACACAGCACAAATTGATTCAGTCACATCACACAGGCATGTATGAATAATGAGGTTCAGTTGCAGTCTGCCACACAGCAAGCATATCAGTGTAACTGATTTATCGAAAATTTGACTGGGTAAAGTCTCCTTCTTGAGAGAAGGTATCAGCTTTTTTTTTTTTTTAACTTTTTTTTGGCAAAAGAAATTTGAGCAAACTCAGACTTTGTAATTTAAAATGTGGAAAAAGCTGGAACTAGCATAGAGTTGACCAAGTTCCTCTCTCTTTACCAAAAAAAAAAAAAAAAAACCTGAGGAAGAGGAGGAGGAAATAATACTAATTTATCATAAAGCTTGAAGGCCCATCAGAGAGGCTAATCAGTTTCCAATTCCCTAAGGAAAGCTGACTTCCTAGGGTGTCTACAACTGGTAAGCGGAATATGGCTGTCTTTAAAACAAGAGAAAGTGAGCTTCTCATTAACTCCTTTGTCAGAAATACCCTAAGATATTCTGCGAGGAAAAACAAAAGGGCACCCTGCACTAGTTCCACACGTCAGGCAGCTAGGGTGGGTACAGGTGTCAAAACCAGAAAGGAGCCGCAGCCCCTCGGCCCAGTAGCCACTGTTTCTGAAACTTGTCCCGTCATTTCTCTGTGTTTTCTGAGTGCACAAGTTTCCAGTTCTGACCACCTGTCCATTTAGATGAAAGCGGTAGGAATCACACTACATGACACTCAAGATTTCTTCCAATCCCCAGGTTCTGGGAGAACTTGAAATTTAAAAAAAAAAAAAAAAAAGTAAAAGAGAGAACAAGGAAAGTTAAGGTTTTCTGAGAAGAGAGATTGCAAGTCAAAGCACGATTTAAAATACCCATAATTACAACATGTAGCCCTACGCAATTTTCTGATGAAGTGAGGACAAAGTACACAGATGTAGAAATTGAACTTGGCTAGGAGGAGCAGGAAAGCTAATCCACGGAATTCTTTCAGAGTATAAAGGTACCACTTAGTAAGTCACTGACTTCAATCCCCAAATAGCATCTTTGTGAATCCAGTCAATACACCCCTAAAGAGAGGCCATGCGTGCCAGATATTAAATACAGATAAAAAGACCCTTTCCACAGGTTGCGATCTAGGCAAGAGAGCACGGAGGAAAAGGTGAACCACCACTCAACCAAACAGCTCCCAGAGAGGCAGCATTGCTTCCATAGGTCAAAAGTGTTTAATTTTATATGAAGATAACAAAGGATCCTGTTATTGCTTCTATAAACAAGGCATCATTTAAAAAAAAAAAGTGGGGAAAATTAAGAAAATCCAGCAATAACTTGATCAACCTATGTAGTCATGTTGGTTCATAAAAAATCAATTATTTAACATGGGCACTAAGCAAAAAAAAAAAAAAAAAAAAAAATTAAGCATCTGTAATGTATTCACTGGCCCTGGGGATATCTTTGGAATCAAAGACAGCTTAACTGAGTTCTGAAGTTCTCACCAAGTACTTGTACATGTTTTCAAAGGGCCATGACCGCAGCTGGGCACGTCCCGCTCCAGGCTACACATTAACTAAACTCCGATGTGCCCCGCGCAGACCAACCCCTTGATCAGTCATTTCCTGCAACTCTTCAGAATGTTCTTTCTGCGGAGTGTGCTGTTAGGCCCTGGGATCTCTGGCGAGATCCTGAAAATGCCAGGACACACACGTTCACACCCTGAAATTCATGGCCCTAACATGCACGCAGGTGTCATCTTCATGGCAAAAAGGGAGGAGAGAATTCAGAAGAGGTCAGGAAGACTGTATGTGGGCAGGGATTTGAGACAGAAAGGATCAGAGAGGGAGAAGGCAGAGATGGGGAAAAAGAGACACAGAGAGGCAGCTTGGGTTTGCTGCTTCTTAGCCGCTTCGATCGTGTCTAATTCTGTGCGACCCCGCAGACCGCAGCCCGCCAGGCTCCTCTGTCCATGAGGATTCTCCAGGCAAGAATACTAGAGTGTGTTGCCATGCCCTCCTCCAGGGGATCTTCCGGATCCAGGGGTCTGGTCTGCATAGCAAGCAGATTCTTTTACCGCTGAGCCATCAGGGAAGTCCCATCTTTGGTCGATATCAACAGCTTCCAGGTTGAACTCTTTCCATTGAAAAATCAAGCAAACAAATGGGACAAATGCTGTATTGAGAAATGGATATCACCCTTTCAAACAGCAGCTGTGCCCCACAATAAACACTCACAAGGCAGAAAGCACATTGTAGATGGCCTCAAGTTCAGGCTGTGAGCACAGACCTAAAGCTTCCCACACAGTTAATACATTCTTGAGTCCCAGAATTTACACCATTTGTTCAGCAGAAACCATCCCCACTTATCTTTGAGATGATCAAAGACTAAGAGATTCAAGAGCACCTGGCAAAGTCCAAGGCTGTGTCCCGCGCCGTGAGGGGCAGTTACCCAGGAGGACGCTCCCAGGCTGAGAAGCATCACCATCTGCCCGGGGAGCAGCTCTGCAGCCTGGCTCTGCTGGGCTGGGTCCCCTCTTCCTCTCTGCACCCCCAAGTCCCTGGGGTGGGCAGTCCATGCCTTTTTTTGGTGCCAGGATTCATAGGATTCAAAAGGTCCATGAACCTGAAGCTCACTCACGTGAGGACAGAAATATACCACTCAAAGATCTGTCCTGGAGAGAAAACCCGGCTGGCATGAGCAGGAGTCTGGGTTCCTGTCCCCATCCTGCAACCGAGTCCAGTGACTGTGAGTCCAGCGTCCTTATCGATGAAGAGATGGTACGGAAAAGAGATGGGGGAAGGGACTCTAGTTCTGCATGCCTTTTTTTTTTCCTTTTATAAAGTTCTACATTCTTTAATCCTAAGGTGGCACCCTTTTTATTTTGCTCCAAAATATAACCACAATCATTTGCCAAAGGCTTTGAGAAAGTTCAGTTTGGTCATTTCTCTAGTAAAATAAATATCACATCACTAAACGAAAAAGCAGATTATAATGCATAAAATAATCTCCATCATGTTAAAATACTCACACACACAAATATCTGTCTTAAACCACATATAAAAATAAATACTCTGAACAGTAGTATTATGAAAAAAGCATATTATTATCAGTGCACTGTAAAAATATATATTTCTAATTTTCTTCAATGATAATGTATTTCTTTTAAAATCAGAAAAATAATACTGGAATGAAAAAGCTAAGCTACTATGCCTAGCTATTTTCAGGACTAACTTCTAAGATTTCTCCAACAAACATGTGTAACAAACATACATACACATGTGTGTGTGGGTACGTATTCAGTTTACAAAGTGCTGAGATTCAATGAGAGAAGCTGTGATATTTAGCAAAAACAACTGACCTAAACATTTTAGAAAACAAAAAATTAAAATCTGTTAGGGGGTCTTAGAAGAACACTGATAATAAAGTGATAAACTCAGGATACAAAAATAAACAAATAATAAATAAACCTATTGAAGTAATTTGGGGACACTCTGGTTATAAGAATTTTCTTAAAACCAAGTAAAATTTTTTTAGGCTTGAGCTTTCCAGTGTTCATTTATATGCTTCCACATCCTTCCCTTCATTAACAGTCACCCACACTGCTTCCTGGTGGGGCAGATGTGAAGTCACGAACGTGGACGTCAAGGGTATCAAGTCACACCTCCCCCGCTGTATCTATGCACCTGACTGTGGGAACGTCGCAGTCAGCGCCCTCACATGAGACTAAAGTTTACTCCGTGTGATAACAGCAAGAGAAGAGGTTGAAAGCATTGAGAAAACACTTTTAAAGCTTAGGAGAGTTTTTAGGGAGTTGTCATGCTCGATCTCTGTGAAAAGCAGAGACATTACTTTGCCAACAAAGGTTCATCTAGTCAAGGCTATGGTTTCTCCAGTGGTCATGTATGGATGTGAGAGTTGGACTGTAAAGAAAGCTGAGCACCAAAGAATTGATGCTTTTGAACATGTGGTGTTGGAGACAACTCTTGAGAGTCCCTTGGATTGCAAGGAGATCCAACCAGTCCATCCTAAAGGAGATCAGTCTTTACTATTCACTGGAAGGACTGATGCTGAAGCTGAAACGCCAATGCTTTGGCCACCTGATGTGAAGAGCTGACTCATTGGAAAAGACCCTGATGCTGGGAAAGATTGATGGTGGGAGAAGGGGACGACAGAGGATGAGATGGCTGGATGGCATCACCGACTCAACGGACATGAGTTTGAGTAAACTCTGGGAGTTGGTGATGGACAGGGAGGCCTGGCGTGCTGCAGTCCATGGGGTAGCAAAGAGTCGGACACGACTGAGCGACTGAACTGAACTGAAATGAATACTCAATCTCTGACCAGAAGCAATGAGTACAGAAAGGAGACAATAGTTACTATGAGGCTGAAACAGCAGGCAGAAGTTAGGCACCACACTTGCTCTCAGGCCAACAGTGGAGGCTGGCTAACTTTCGTGCAGCCTCAGGGCCAGCACATCGGCAGTCTATAAAGCCAAGAGGAAGTTGGGTCCACTCTCCCGTCCTCCGGGGCCACGTCTCTCAACCCGTCCCTAAGCGTTCATCACCCTTGTCACAACTCAGGGACCAGGAGGCCTTCTGATCAGATGATGATATCTGAGTCTCCCCTGCCCAGGATAGACTTGAGCAAGGCGGTGCTCTAGCAAAGCCGGGGGTGGGGGGGACGGGCAAAATATGGTGGTGATGCTGCTTCCAAGGGCTTCCCAGGTGGTTCCATGGTAAAGAATCCGCCTGCCAATGCAGGAGACGCAGGTTCGATCCCTGATTCGGGAAGTTCCCCTGGAGAAGCAAATGGCAACCCACTCCAGTATTCTTGCCTGGAGAATCCCAGGGACAGAGGAGCCTGGCGGGTTACAGTCCACCGGGTGGCAAAGAGTCAGACACAGCCGAGCACGCACACTGCTTCAGAGTCTACCGTCTCTATCCTCAGGGGACAAGGGCAGAAGCTCCGCACAGCATTTTCCAGGGAAACAAAGCATCACAGAGGATTCCAGGCTCAGACGTCCCCTTCCCTGCCACAAGTCCTTTCTCGGGGGTGGTGAACGGTTTCATTTCCGCCTGAGCTTTCTACCAGGAACTCTAATAACTCAGCCCTGCACCATCCTGACAGTTTAGTTAAACCCACAGAGCAAAACGTTACAAATAGAATCCCAGGCAAGAGGGGAGGTGCCCATGGGCTCAAATTAACTACCAGTCCCCAAGTAGGGAAACTTCACTTATCACACAGAAGAACTCGGAAGCAAAAGCAAAGCTAGGAGCGAAATTCATCACCAGGACAGAGGGGAGGGGAAATAAACAGCTCAGGTCCACGGCTACTGTTTGCAACTCTCCCTCCTGACGCCGGGTCCTGCCAGAGACTGTTCACAGACGTCCCTCTGCCTGGAGAGGTAAGTCTGTTTTTAATGCAAAGCTCCTTTTTTTTTCCCCCTCTCTCTCTTTTTTGTCCTTGAGACCAGCACTCAGCTCACTGAGGAAGCAGGGCCTAAGGGTTTACACCTGTGACCCAAACTTTCCATTCTCTGTGAGATTTTTTTTTTTTATTAAAGAAAAACAATTCAAGGGAAGTTTCTGAACCACTGCTTTTCCTGAGGCCAATGATTACCAGCAGCGACAGAAAAGCTCTTTATTTTCAAATTATGGCTTATCCCAGACTTCACCTTCACTTCTTTCCAAGTCCCTCCCAAGGCCATCTTTTCTTCTGTACCTGGAGAGAGGGAACTTCAATACATAAGCCTCTGCTTGATGGTTAACTAAGATGACAACCCAACATGCATCTCTCTGTTTCCTAGATCTTGTTCTATCACAGGTTATGTGGGCCACTAGAGGAAGTAACATGACCAGTGAAAGTGAAGTTGCTCAGTCGTGTCTGACTCTTTGCAACCCCATGAACTTCAGCCCACCAGGCTCCTCTGTCCATGGGATTTTCCAGGCAAGAGTACAGGGGTGCGTTGCGATTTCCTTCTCCGGGGGATCTTCCCGACCCAGGGATTGAACCCGGGTCTCCCGCCTTGCAGGCAGACGCTTTACCCTCTGGGCCACCAGGGAAGCTTACATGGCCAGGCGACTCCTAAACACGAGGCTGCTCTTATGGGGCAGAGAGTTAAGGGTCTATTGCCTTCCTCCAAGGATGCCACGTGACACATGGCTTTGCCTAATAGAGTGTGAGCCAGTGTGACAGCGATGTTCATGAACGTCACTGCAGTCAGCATGCCAGGACGTGAGTCCAGCACAACTGAAAATCAAATAAATAGGTCGCTAAGGAAGTACCAGGGGCTTTATTCCCAAGCAGACCCATCAGAGCAGCAGAAGACATGCAATGAACACTAATGTTGACACTCCTCCCCGACTCTAATTTCAGTTTACTTGCAGAAATGTTTCCTCATGTTAAATATATTGTCATCATGTCAGTACATTGGGGAAAAAAACAAAAATATATGGGGGGTTGCACTCCCAGAGATATGCACAATCAAAGCAAGAAGGGCCCTGCGATCCTCACTGGAAACCAAGGCAATGGGGAACGACGCATGTCCACGACTCCTGGTGTCACTTACCCCACACCTCCCTGCCTGCCTCGGCACGCCCAGCAAGGAAGGCTCCTGGTCTCATCATCGCCAGCTCACATGAGAACATCTGGGGCACTAGGAGGCTGACCCGTTCACTTCCGGTCACCCTGCTTTCTAAGTGCAGGGCTGGGAGTTGATCCCAGGTGTTTCTGACCCCCAAGCAAGCTTCATGATCCCAAAGACAATGCCCAAGTTATTCAGACCTGCATCCCTCTGCTCAAACAGCCTGGGCTTGCACTGCTAGCGCTTTGCCATGATCCCAAAGCCCCCATGGTGGATTTAGAGACGGTGGATGGCTCATAAACTGTGTTAAGCCAGAGTCTGTGTCAAAGGTGCAGGTATTAAATGCTGAGTCACTGCTATGGTTTGCAGAGGTGATACTTTATCCTCCCCGTCCGTATACTCTAACCAGTCAGCTAGGCTTGGAGAAAGATTACTCAGGCGGAGCTGGCACCAGAGCTGAAACACCCAAAACAGTTTCTCCGTCCCCAACTCGCTTCCCTTCTCCCACACCTTAGTGTCTGCCTGGTTTAATGATCCGGACGCACGGAAACATGACTGATGACACGGGGCCAAACCTGGGTGAAAGGAATGCTGTGCTGTGTGAGGAACATCCTTGCGAAATCAGCCTAGAGAAATTCACTTCTCCTGCATTCTCTCAGGCCCTGAAGGCAGATCTCCGGTTGATACACCGCTGGCCTGGTGTTGACTAGAGGGGCAGAGACGAGCTCACGCTAGTCTAGTAGGTCTAGTGGGGTAAGCCAGCGTGGGGAGCTCTGAAATGAGAGGCACAGAGCCTCCACCATCTGGGTGGGCCATCGGGGAAAGCACAGAGATGGAGGCATCCGGGCCCCGCCTGCAGACGGTGTGACCAGCCAGAGTGTGGGGGACACGGGAGACCGAGATGCCTAAGGGGAAACTCCCCCCAAGTTCACGGCAAAGAGTGTCCGTTGGCCTGAGCACATCTCTCATCCTTTCCCAGCCCGCAGCTCTAGCCTGGTGTCCCTCTTCAGCGGAACCTTCGTCTCAATGAGGAAAACCAATCTTTAGAAGACTACTAGGAGGTTACAGAGTAATTTACATTTAAATTGGTAATTACTGAACAAAATCGAAACGTAAATCTAAAGGAAGGGTTGTTAACGGTGGTGGAATCGGAGACAACGGGACAAGCGAGGGGCCCCGTTAGCATCTCTCCGATCTCATCACCAAAGGCAGCATTTTCAGCGCGAGTGATCCAGGCCCCTAGAGGTGTCCTAAGACCCACGGGTGACATGCAGGTTTCACATTACCAAACAGTGAATCACATGATGAGAAAACTAGTCCTTTATGAACCCTCTTTCAAGGAGTCAAGGGGAAAATCTCAGTGTGATGTTTGGAGGTCTACCACCTCCCTAACACCAGCTAATCTCTACTTTTAATAGCGGGTTTCAAGAACACAGCCTTGTTTGCTTACCTGTGGCAAGTCATTATTCAGGGCAAATGGATATTTAGTAGAAGGATATGAAGTTTCCTTGGAAGGAAAGTTATGACCAACCTAGACAGCATATTAAAAAGCAGAGACATTACTTTGCCAACAAAGGTCCGTCTAGTCAAGGCTATGGTTTTTCCAGTGGTCAAGTATGGATGTGAGAGTTGGACTGTGAAGAAAGCTGAGCGCCAAAGAATTGATGCTTTTGAACTGTGGTGTTGGAGAAGACTCTTGAGAGTCCCTTGGACCGCAAGGAAATCCAACCAGTCCATCCTAAAGGAGATCAGTCCTGGGTGTTCATTGGAGGGACTGATGCTGAAGCTGAAACGTCAATGCTTTGGCCACCTGATGTGAAGAGCTGACTCATTAGAAAAGACCCTGATGCTGGGAAAGATTGAAGGTGGGAGAAGGGGAAGACAGAGGATGAGATGGTTGGATGGCATCACCGACTCAATGGACATGAGTTTGGGTAAACTCCGGGAGTTGGTAATGGACAGGGAGGCCTGGCCTGCTGTGGTTTATGGGGTCACAGAGTTGGACACGACTGAGTGAACTGAATTGAACTGATGAAGTTTCCATGAAAAATTATTAGTGATATTAATAAAAATATGAAAAGGATAAAGGTAAATAAAATGATAAAAAATAGAAAGACGAAAAGGATAAAAATATTCCCATGAACAATATTACGATCTTTTAAAAAATATATTTACTAAACTCTGACACAGGAGACACATGCAGATAGCAAAAATTCTGAAAGTGGCACGTAGGTGATCAAACTTGTAGAAACCCTGTCTCCTAGCCTGTCCGTAAGGCAGCTTCACCTCTTGGCTTAACTGACCCAGAAGTGAAATCAGAGAGTGAATGTCAGCAGGGAGGCCAGCTCAGAGCACTACGGGCCGCACACCCCGAGGCAGGGCTCCGAAACCCGCCATGCTGGCTTCTCCCAGTAAAGAGAGCGGTGACCCACGGCCAAGGTCCGTTCCTTTGCACTGCCGGTCACAAATAATCAGGAAAGGTGACAAGAGCATGTGTGCATACATGCTGACATCAAAACCAAGTCTCAGGGTTTTTTTTTCCTTACAGTCAATTCAGAATCATGTTATATTAGAGGAATGAGGACTTTAAATCCCAATTTTCCAATGCAACACAGCATTTTGTTCTCTTTTCATGACCTATTTATGCTTCATTTGATGCTCAACACCACTGACATCCTTGTAGAACTGATAACACACAAAGCCATATAACTTTCCTTTTTAAGAGCAGAGTTATGTAAAATCTGCTTTAAAATGTGCAAAGAAATGCCAAATCACAATTTTTTTTCAAAAAGGGAAGAAATCTTGGCTGTCCTCTGTTTTGTCAGAAAGAAAGTTTTATCACCCAATAAAAAGGAAATTATGCTTACAGCTTTAAATGGGCAAGACTCACATTGCTAAAGTGCACATATTTTGTTGAAAATAGTCTCCTTCGGGCAGGAAAAACAAAATTGCTTTTAATGACAACTTTTTAGATTATAGTTGAGAGGAAGCGTGTTTATGAAAAATAAAGCTAATGAGTCACACAACAAAATACAATGAATGAAGCCGTTTCTCACTTGTCAATACAAAGCATGATAAGAAACCAAACCTTGCCAGAAGGAACCATTAAAGTCCATTCTGCACTGACCCAGTGCCCAGTGACCTTCTTTGGAAGAGGCCTTTGAAAGCTTCCAGGTCTAAACAATCACACCCTTAGAAATTCAGGAATGTGCCCCAGGGTATGCGGGTGTTAAAACCTCACCATTTTTGATAGTCCACCAGCTTTAAAAACTTTTTTGGTTGGAATAGACAATAAATTGATGACCCTAAATTCATTAATTACTTCAAATTTCAGCATGAATCCACAGGCTACATTGGATGTAGAAACATCCACTTGAAAAGTAAAAAGAGAAAAAAAAAAAACAATTAGGTCAAACAGGTTATTTGGCATCCCGTAAACATCAAGGAAATACAGCTGCTTGACTTAATGACATTTTTAAAAAGGAACAAGCCTGCAACGTTGTCAAACCAGTTTGCGAGTCGATAAAGAGTGCAGAATTGAATTCCTCATGGGTGGTGGAGGAGAAAGTGGCTTCTAGCATGCTTGGTGAAATTTAAACTGCAGTCTGCCCCAACCACCAGGGAGTGCTTAGAAGAACTGGCCTGTCCTTTGCAGGGATCAGTGCAAAATGAGAATGTGGGAACCATTGTTCAAACATGACTAAAAACTGCCCGACAGCAGTGATATAACGTTATACCAAGGGTCGGGTCCTGCGTGGACGAATGCCCGAGTGGGCCACCCATGGAATCTGCCACTCCTGTTTCTGGCCCTAAAGCAAGCTCCTAGGATGCGTGTCACAGAGACGCCCACCCAACTTTCGGATGAACATTTTTGGTGCAGACTGTATGGGGCATTGGAGGATCCATGCCCCAGAAAGTATCCCCCTAACAGATTCAAAGCTTGACAAACTTCTGGTATTTCCTCTCTCTCTTTTTTTCTTTTCTTGCCAGCCTGAATAAAGACTACTCAAAATATTTCCGTTTCCTGTTGCAGGGCGAAGTCAAGGAGTCGCTTGGTGGTGAACAGGCAGTTCGGTGTGCTGTGGAGGAAGGAGCTGGCCATCGTCTGAGAGGCAGGGCCCGCGGCCCGTCGCCGGCAGGCTGAGCTTGCCACACTGGCTACACTCAAGCAGGATGTCGGCTCCGAACGTAAAGTTTCTGCCCTTTTCCTGTTACGAACCCCAGAGCCATTCCCATGCCTCGCAGGAACCCCTGTTGCTTTCCAGCGATCGCCTGTCTGTCCACTGTGGCTTCACCCCAAACTGCAGAAGCCCTGCAGCCCCTGGAAAGGAAATGCACGCACACACCCCCCAGAAAGGGCCGTCATCCCACAGACTCTACCCCTCAGCCCCAGCATCTTTTCTCTGTTCTCCATTTGGAAGCTTCCGACGGTCCTCGTTGAGTTTAACAACTCTTTTCTGGCAATGAAATGTGAAGGGGCGATGATTTCCTCCAAATTTAGGAGGACATTAACAATTAAGTGTTAATGCGAGCACCGTTAACAGTAATGCAATTATAACTGTATTCCACAAAGGGCAATAGGAAATAATTACTATGATTCTCAAGTGATAGTTCCAGAAGAATGAGAATCTCAATCTCAAATTCATTAGGAGGGGCTCAAAAACTCTGAAGCACACCTACAGCAGGAGACGCCTCTCCCACTCCCCCGGAAGAATGACCCGGTTGGTGCCAACACCGGCGCTCTCTGGCCGTCTGCTTTTGCTCCTAAAAAATGGCCCCAGTGGGGGCCCTGGGACAAGTAACTCGCAGCTGCTGGGGCTGCCATCCAGTCCTAAAAAAGGCTTATCTGAAGAGCCAGAGATACTCCCGTAAGCCTGTAAACTGGACTAGAAGCAAATGATACCCAGTCATCACAGGATGGTTTCTAAGGATGATGAACTACATCCCTGGAAATGACTAATCTCCAATCACCATATGCATGTCAGCACGGAGACTGGGCCAAAGAGAGGGGTGTAATAGCAGATCAACCATTAATGTCTGTCTCGGTCTCATTTGATTAAAATTGGAGAACTAAACAGAGAAGCTGATAGAGTTGATCAGTGGCCAATGCTTTCTCCTAATGATGCATACATGGCAGTTTAAAACGTGTCTCTAAATTCCATGTCAACCTTCGGAGTTAGCAGTCCTTCAATAATCCATAAATCCTTCTCCCCTTTCATTCATCAAAGCGTCACATTACTAGCCATGAATAACCTGAGCATTTTGAAATTTCACCCCTCTATTCCCTACTTGCTGATAGACGTGGACAAGAACGATGGAATGAAATCGGGAGAAAGCTCTTTTCTTTTTGGTCTCTCTTCTTCTACGCAAGCTCCTCTGTTAAACTCCAATGATTTCTTTTGCCACGGTCCTGCTCAGAGCTATCATGGGTGACTCTAACCCTGTGTGGGCTAGCATCGTCACCTTCTCGCTGATTCATTCATTTCCATCCTCCATTCCCAGTTTATCAGGCCGTCCCCCGTGAAGAACCCAACTCTGACTCACGCTTGTCCCTTCACGCCCACCCTGCTCTGGCACCATGGAACCTTTCCAGCTCAAGTCCCAGGACCCTCTGCCAACCTTGCCTTCTCGCCTGCCCACCAAGCCCCCACCATGGGCCCCGGCTCATGCTCCCTCTGTCTCCAATTCCTTCACCCCTCTCCTGGGCTTTTGCAGCGGTTGAGCTCCTCTATAAAGCTCTCACCACCCTCGCAGCCCACAGAACTCTTCCTTTTCTGAAATCCAACAGAACTGAGAACGCACAGGAAGCATCTGTTTATAGAGATGATCTTTTCTGAATCTGGTACACGGTCCCAACTGCAGTCTATATTCTCTGGCCTTGATAAGGACCACCATCTGCCCTTTAGCCTTCATTTTGGAGTACGTGGTCTGCAAAGTCACGCTGGTCAGGTGAGGATAGAAATAGCGATCCTCCAATTGAGTAATGCAGCTTGGATGTCTGATACCAAACTACTCTGATGGACAGTGAGGCCACTGGCAGGTCATGGAGAAGGCAAGGCCATGTTGCTTAGTGATGCCAAACCACGAATTGTGGTAAAAGCCAGTCCCCCTGAAATCTAGGTCCTCTGCCGAGTTTATGATTAACTTCTCTACCCAAAACTTTATCCCCTTTCTTGCCCTGCCCCTGGTCCTCTCGGGGTTGATGAGCATCAGAGAAAAGCGGGCACTGAATCCAAGCAGGACCCCGAGGGGCCCTCGTGGGTACAAGTCCCTCAAGGTCCCCTGCTTCCTGTTTGGCCTTCCCTGAGTTCTAACGAGCAGACTCAAGCTGTTAAGGATCAGGACAACAGAATTGTAGGGCTCCTAGTTCCTGCTGAGGGGACACACGGAACAGTCTGACTCGGTATCTCTAAGTTGTTTAGAGACTTAAGAAACTCCCACACCACCACCTCCCATTACATGCTGACCGCAAGCACGTAGACCCCAGACTGGTGAGAACCAGAGAGCTGAGGACTGAGATGCCTGAAGCATCACCCTGTTACCTCACCACCAACCCATCAGAAAAATGCCCATTCCCGGAGCCGATCACTCACCCTGCCACCCAGACCCCTAAAGTTGCCTTCAAAGACTCTTGCCTGAAAGTCACTGGGGAGCTCGGGTCTTTTAAATGTGTGTGCTAAGTCGCTTCAGTCATGTCTGACTCAACGCAACCCCACGGACTGTAGCCCGCCAGGCTCCTCTGTCCATGGGATTCTCCAGGCAAGAATGCTGCATTGGGTTGCCACGCCCTCCTCCAGGGGGTCTTCCCGACCCAGGGATCAAACCCCCATCTTTTACGTCTCGTGCATTGGCTCTTTACCAGTAGCGCCACCTGGGAAGCCCATCTTTTAGATACTGGTTGCCTGGTCTCCTTGCTTGGTGCCCTGCAATAAAATGCTGTATTTCCTGTCACCACAATCTGGTGTCAATACAGATTGGCTTTACCGCACGTTAGGGGAACAGACTCAAGTTCACTTCAACAATAGTAATAACCAACAGTACACCTTATACCAAAAGATGCCAAAGGGATGTATTTGACGATCAGTTCAGGTGTAAATGGTAACCAAGGACCTAGGGGCGTGGTGGGTGGGAGGCCACACACGTACACTTTTGGCTGACTCACGCTGTATGGCAGAAACCACCACAACATTGTAAAGCAATTATCCAGCAATTAAAATAAAAATCAAAGAATTTACGATTTCCCTTCACAACTTGGCATTATATTTATAAGGAATAATGAAGTCATTAATATTACATATGCAGTAGTTCCTATACATAGTTGAAGATTTCTCTATCATTTCAACATTTAGTAAGTGAGGTCTGTGTCAGAATACTTCAGAAATAACTGTTGTAAGATATTCTTGCAGAAAGTCAGAATAAATAGCCCTAAGTCTGAACTGATACATAAAATCCTGGAAACTGTAGAAAAAACTATAGCTCTTCATAGAACACACATGCACAAAACCACATATACAAAATATAAAGTGCACCTGAATAATTTATTACGCCAGAAAAAAGTGAAAATAAATGTAGATGTTGCGGGAATAAAAAAACAACTCTAACCTTCACAGTGCTTGAGGCTGGTTTCACCTATACTAACCGGATAGCTTGCAGATCTCAGAACTAGTCAAACCAGTCCATCCCAACACTTGTTTTATCAGTTATTGCACAACAGAGTCATGTAAGGGTCTATGCTTGCAATGAGCTGAGACTGGGTTTCTTTTACCTACGACAAACAATGATGTTGGCAGTACTGGTAATGAGAAAAACTGTAACATTTTGGAGGCTAACAGGCTAGAAGAAGTTAGTCGAGGTCCTTGAGATTTTTTTTTCTCAGACCTCAAAGAACACACGATACCATTTGCTCATGAGCAGCCATCACTCCACAGGTTTCATATTAAAAGCATGAGCCCTCGAAGACCTGACTCCTTAATAAGCATTGCTCAAAGGACACTGGCCAGAAGCACGCATCAGATGACAGTACGATGCCTCCCAGGACATGGGGACTTGTCAGACTGGGCATCAGAACCCCAGGAACCTCTCTCAATCAAGTTAATTAGAGGCATCTGTGGCACAGGACGCACACCAGGCCAGCCCAGGCAGCTTATTTTGCACCAAAAAAAGGTACAACTCCTGTGGGAGTAGAAGGCTAGAATGACAAACAGATCGCAATCAGTAATCTGAGCCTCTGTCATCTGAGCACACTCTCCGCTGAAATAAAGCTGGGAGGACCAGGGGAGGCAAAGTGAGCTGATGAAAAGGCTGGAGGATATTCGAATAAACCTTTGATATTCTCGGCCCCTGCAGGAGTCTCAACACGATAAATGCGGGTCCCCCGCCCAACCCAGCACCTGCTTGAACTCTTCACTCACTGATACCATGCCTTCCGGGGGATTGCTCCCACTCATTCCAGGGACCCTGCCCGCTGTTCATCTGTAAATGGCCCTGCCCTCTTCCAAGATGTGGTTTTGATTGGAGATCTGCTCAGAGATACGCTGTGTCTGAAGTTGTAGCCTTTGTACGGCCGACACTTTGAAACTCCACTTCTGGAACTTCCCCTCCGTACGAGTCAACTCTTGGCCCGAGGAAGCCAGCTCGTTCCCCAGCTCTGCGTTCCAGGCCTTGGGTTTTGCAGTCTGGCTCTGCTGCCGTCAGTGCAGTATGAGTCTTGCAAGTCTTTATTTTACTCATCTTTGCTTTTATTCTTCTTAAATTCCCCAAAATGAGAGCAGCCAGCTTGTCACGGTTCCCCTGACTGTGCGGTGTATACGCACGCTGAGAATAGCTGTGTCTTCACCAATGACAAACAGGCTGTTTTCTCTAAATTTCTACTAGGGATACTGCCTTGTGTCGACACAGGCTACAGCTCACGGGAGAGGCTGTTAGAACCATGCGCCAGGTCAAGAATTGTGGCTAGGAGAGACCCAATGGCAGAAAGGCAAGGGGAACTAGAGAGGCTCTTGAAGAAGGTGAAAGAGGACAGTAAAAAAGCTGGCTTGAGACTCAACATTCACAAACCCGGATTCATAGCATCCAATCCCATCACTTCGTGGCAAATAGACGGGAAAAACAACGGAAACAGTGACAGACTTTATTTTCTTGGGCTCCAAAATTCCTGGGGACAGTGACTGCAGCCATGAAATTAAAAGACGCTTGCTCCTTGTAAGGAAAGTTATGACAAACCTAGACAGCATATCAAGAAGCAGACAGATCACTGTGCCAACAAAGGTCCATACAAAGTTATGGTTCTTCCAGGAGTCATGTATGGATGTGAGAGTTGGACTATAAAGAAGGATGAGTGCCAAAGAACTGATGCTTTTGAACTGTTGCAGAAGACCCTCAAGAGTCCCTTGGACTGCGAGATCAAACCAGTCAGTCCTAAAGGAAATCACCTCTGAATACTCATTGGAAGGATTGGTGCTGAAGCTGAAACTCCAGTACTTTGGCCACCTGATGCGAAGAGCCGGCTCACTGGAAAAGACCCTGATGCTGGGAAAGATTGAGGGCAGGAGGAAAAGGGGATGACAGAGGATGAGATGGTTGGATGGCATCACTGACTCAATGGACATGGGTTTGAGCAAACTCCAGGAGATAGTGGAGGACAGGGAGGCCTGGTGTGCTGCAGTCCATGGGGTCTGAGTCAGACACGACTGAGCGACTAAACAACAACAGATAGACCCAATTCTCAAAGCTCAGTGAACGTGAAAACACAATTAGCTTAGGAGTAGTAGTGTTAGTTGCTCAGTCGTGTCCATCTCTCTGCGACCACACAGACTGTAGCCCGCCCGGCCCTTCTGTCCATGGGATTCTCCAGGCAGGAATACTGGAGTGCGTTGCTATTCCCATCTCCAGAGGATCTTCCCAACCCAGGGATTGAACCCTGGTCCCCTGTACTGCAGGCAGATTCTTCACCATCTGAGACACAGTTTAGCCAACTATAATTTGATATAGGGTGGCAATCATACCACAACACACTCTTTAGCTCCAGAACATGTTTTGACTCAGTGTTCTGATTTATTAATAATTATATTTTCCTTTGACTTTAATGTATGTAATGCACCGCTTTCATGATTTAGAAATAAATATCACAGAAGCCAGACTGTAAGGTGGTAGACTGTGAACCTATTTCAGTGCCATGTGTAAGTGTTGGCCAATCCAGTGTTTCAGACTGATCTGAACCAATGTTTAGAAATCCAGATATGGATTAAATTTCATATCAAGTACATGTTTCTGCCTTCTGGTGAAAAATTCAAAGATCTGGCCTCACTGGTTCCATATTCTTCTTCCAGAGAAATATTCTGCTAGAACGGGTGAGCAGCCGTTCCTTTTCACCAGGCCCTTATCCCCGAGTTTGGACATCAGCCTGATTTTCTCACTGAGGTGTCTGCCTGGCTGCAGAAGCCACGGAAGTCCACATTCCCTGCCAAAGAACCTCTGTCTCTGTCACTTCTTCGAGTCTGCCATGTAATCAATAATATCTTACAGATTGTCTTCTACTTTACAAAATATTCATCAGCAGAGAGCAGCCGGAATAGAGTTTTCAAGGACTTCAGACAGCCTGAATTCCAGTTTTGAATGTAAAAATTTCCCAGAGGATCAGAAACCCTCGCTGAGTTTTCTCCAAGCATGACTAACACGATCCAAGGAGGGGGCAGCAGACAACCACGCATCTTTGAGACGGCAACGAGGAATAGCTCAATTGCAATCCTCGACCCAGAGTGCCCTGCAACAGCGCTAAGAGGCTGGAAAGACTACCTCTAGATCCATGACTTTGTCAAGAGACACCAGGCCTGACGGTGTCAAATACTGAGTAATATAGAAACATCAGTTCCAGGTGTTACCTCTGTTTGGGGATGAAACCTACTGATACCAGGCCACCACGTTTCAGCCAAGAGTCACTCATTCTAGAGACAGAGGGAAAACCAGCCACTGCTGTAGGATTGATGCTGGCTGATGTCAGGAAGGAGAGAAGCCCTGAAATCAATGTGATGTGACGGGACGCGTGACTCTCCAAGGCTATTATAAGTGAAACAACGAAGTGCGGGAACTCACAACTGGCCAGGCCGCAACCATTCGACGCGCTTCCATTTCCACCAGAATCACTCTCTGTTAGAAGAATTCCACCCCACTGCTGAGACAGCAACTGTGCAATGTGCGGTTACGTCCTGCCTCGACACTAGGACGGCCCCTTCCTAGAGAAACCTCTGGGCTAAGACGTTTACTTGACTGGGACATGACTACTCACAAGCTCCTCAAGGACACAGCCTCCAGTGACTACCAGTGGCACTGTAACACGTTCCCTATTGAACGATCTCTTTCCCCCCTCCCTGTAAGGTATACAGTACTGGTGTTAATAATTAATTTGGCATTGTGAATGAACACACACTCTCTTTCCAAATGGGCCCCGCTGCCACCCTGCCCCACTCCTGTGAGGAGGCTCACCACTTCACACACTTCACACCTACCTATCAGTATCACTGACCTCAGGTAGCTGAGTGTGGAACGGCAGATGGCCTGTCATGCTCAGTGACGTCCCTATGAAAATTCAGCACTGTTAACTGCTAGGGTTTGGGTGAAGGAGGGTGCTTTATGCAAACTTTCCAAGGAACTCAAGAGAAACCAAAGGCCACTCCTGTCCACGTCACAGCATTTGCGGGGGCTTCTGGGAGAAAACTGCCAGGGGATTTTAAGACTTTCAGTAGTACGGTACTTTCAAAGTGCCTCAGAAGTTATTTTAACCTGCTGCATTGCCTAAAAGGGGAACCGAGCCTGAAAAGGCAGTGTAGTTTTGAGGGCTGCTCAAGGACTCTGTTAGCAAGGTCACCTTGCCCAGGACTCCTACATCAGAAGGCAGATTTTTCTAGAATATCCTCAACCTTGGATACACATTCCTCCTGAGGTCACTCCACCTGGACCACCCCGAAGTGAGAAAGCCCCTTGGATTGTTGTCCTGAAGACTGAACCACTCCAGGGTCTCAAATACCCAGGCTGAACTGTTTCTGGGGCAATGGGATGTTGTTAATTGATATCAACACTTCTCAGATCCTTTTCAAATGTCTAAGTATTTTACAAGAGTGAATTCCAAAGTGTGTTCATGTTTTTCACAGCATGGCACCCGTATGAAATGGTATAGTTTGAAAACTCGGTGAAACAGGAGATGGAAGTTATCAGGGCAACTTGAGAGTTTTAAAAGAACTACACTCTTGAGAGCAAAACAGAGTACATAATACTTCAAACAGAAATACGTAAACCTTTCCAAGTTTATATTTTCATGTCTCCCTCATGAAGCAGGGATCTGCGGCTGTTGTACTGATAGACAAAGCCATCAACTGACTTGTTCGGAGTTTCAAAATAGACCCTGCTACTCCCGCTGTTTCTCCCCTCTGGTTCAATTAACTATAAAATCAATGAAAATGACCAGTTCAACAAGGATATCTGAGCAGAATTTGGGGAGGAATACTTCCCTACCCCTCTACCAACTCCAATAGTTAGTATTTTATGTGTCAGGATTTTCTAACTCCTTAAAGAAATACTTTATTCTCAGTCCATTTAGCTGCCTTTAAAACGTGTACTTTCTCTCTCTGACAGAGAGAACCACACACAGAGAGTAACAACCAAACGGTGTTGTTATCATCCACAACAGGGCACATTCCTTTCATATTTACTATCACACCCTGACTCCTTCGTGAAATAATTTAATGGGGTTCACGAGGAAGAATCAGAACCAATGACACGACTTAGATCTTAGATAGCTTAAAAGCAAACAACCAAAGCCAAATATAGAGAGAATGGGAAGTCCACGTTAACGTAAAGACCTCAGGCCACACATCTGCTGATTGAGCACACATTTCCTGAGCGTGTGCTAACACGAGGAAGCACCGCTCGTGGGCGCGGGGCAGTGAACAGGAGGTGCTGTGCGGCGAGGGAACACAAAGCCTAGCCGAGCTTCCTGGCGGCCAAAACAAAAAGGAAACACGGCCTCACACAGCTTCAAAGGGGGAGGCTATCGGTTAAGAGTCTGAGGAAAAATTTCATGGACAGGTCAACACATGTAAAGGAGATATTAGAACAGTAAGGGAACTAAAATAGAGTTATCTGTATATACTGGACCTATCTTAGGGCTGCTTCCTCTCCTAAAACAGATTAAATAATCTGCAGTCTTTCGAAGTGAAAAAGAAATCAGTACAGTAACATGTGGGGAAACCCATATCTTCCTGGTCCGTTTGCAGGCCAGATGTAAATCCAGACCTAAAATTGCCTATGAAAAGGCAGAAAAGGCATGCCGGAAAAGGACTTTCTTTATGTGAAGTAACTGCTACTCTGGAACAAAAGATTTCTCTATTGCATTTGGAAAGGACTCCTGGCGATTATGTTTATTACATCTCTTGGTTTTTCAGGGGCCTTGGTGAGGCACACCCTACGTACTTCAGGGAGGACCTGGTAATAGTAACCAAGCCATCAGGTGAAAGGTTCCCTGTCGGGTTCTCTTGACAAAACTCCAGCTATACTGGTTCCTTTTTATAGAATGGTTCTTTTGTGGCTAATCCAGGCTGCAATATATGATTTTTTTTTTTTAAGTTAGGTAAGAGTAAATGTCTGTAGATCTTTAATTATATAGTACTTTATTTGCTTGATTATGCAAATCAATACCCCCTAAATCAAATACCTACTCTAAAGAGAGTTCCCCTTGGTTCTGAAACTCACTTTAGCAAGCTATCAATCAGAGGCTGATATTTAGAGGTGGCATAACTCACGGGTAGTATGGGATTTCTGGCCATTTTTAAGGATAACTACTGCAATATAGGAACACGTTTTCAAGCCAGAGGAAGAGAAAAGCCTGAAAAAAACCACTAATGGATATATAACACCATGATAGAAATACTACTCACCATGTCATACCTAATAATCCGCCTGTACCTTATCACCCAGATGTTTGTTTACAGCGTGATGCCAAAGAAAGCGACTCCTATCTCTTCCTCATCCACCGATTAACACACACAACAAGCCAGTGGCCGGACATCTACAGAGAAACTGGGGCAGGCAGGGGGTCCACAGGCATGAACACCTCGCGAGGAACACTCCCAGCATCATTCAGGAATATTTAGTTACTGGCTCAAATTCATCATTAACAAAGGGCCTATTTCCCACCGGTCTGCTCTGTGTAATTAGCAGCAACAAACAGTGCCCCGGCTCAGGTCAGCCGATGGGATTAGTTACAAAGGTTTTGTAAATTTCAGAAGCTATCCACACAGATGTCTGAGAAAAAAACACACAAACACACGCAGCATAATGGATGCAGCCACAGCCATTAAGGAGTTTAGGATTTGTGAGACTCGGACAACCCATATATTTTATGGGGGAAGTCATAAAAGTCAGGCAGGAAGAAATCTACAGCATGAAAGCTGCAAACTTCTAGACAGGATGTAAAAAAGTGCCGAAAAGTGGCGGGGACAAAGGAATAAACACACTAACGAGCTCATCGGTCTCAGTAGATAAGACAGGGTTCACCTGAGTTTACCTCTGGAACCAATGGACGCCCCTGCATATTTAATTATTTTTGTGAGAGGACTGAATTCTTTTCATACTCTCATTTACTGTTGTCATTAGATTTGCTCAGACGTCATTAGTCTGCTTTCTAAAGAGAAACCCTCATTTCATTTATGGAACTTGTTATACTTCGCTCATGCTGCCCCCAAACATATAATAAAGCAACGCTAACCTTTCAGTCACGAAGGTATACTACACTAAAAGAGATGCAAATACATGATGACAACTCGAAAAAGGCCTCAAATGAACTCATCACACAGTACACTTCAAATATCTTACGATTTTGTTAGTCAGTTATACCTCAGAAAAGTTGGAAAAAACTGACCTCAAATTCAAAACATAATTTTAATTTGTATTAAAAAAAAATCTGTTAGTGATGGGGTCTGGAATAGTGGGAATAAAAATGCAGGCTGACCTCATGTGAACAATGAATTAATGAAGAGATTTGTTCCTGTTTAGTAAATAGCACTGCTCATTTTTTTATGATGGTTGTTGCTGTTTAAACAGGTTGGCAACTTTGAATTCAGAAGTCAAAACTACTGTCCTGGTTGCCAACAGAAATAATTAATAAAACATCTCTAACCCCAGGGTAAATATGTAAGCAAGTGCAAGGTAATGGATAATAAAAATAGCACTTCCTTCTACATCTGGGGCTAATTAAAATCTGATCAGAGTAATAATTGAGCAGTGCCCAGACTACCCTTGATTGTTCTTGTCAGGTTTCAATTGTTCGACACAAATGCACTGACCTCAATAAATGAAAACACATTTTTTTTTTTTTTTTAAAAAAAGCTAAATTATAGCCACCCTTTTCCAGGACAAAAAAAGTGATTTACTGGTGCCACAGGGCTTTAAGGTTACGGGAGACACAAGTCTTCTGGGGAGTTCAGGAATCAGAAAGTACCAGGGGGCCCTGAGACTTTTCTTCCCAGTCTCCCCCAACAAACACACAACCCCCGCCCTACACAAATCACAGTTAAAAGAATGACATTACCTAACCATGTAGTGAATTGAGTGTGTGCCAAGCACTCTAAGAGTTTAAGGGTGCGATCTCCAATCTTCACCGTGTTCTCATGACTAGCCCCATCCTACAGATAAGAAAGCTGAGTCTCTGAGCTTCTGACTCCAGAGCCCTCATGCTTAAGGTGCTATACTATCTGAAAGCAATTAAAAGAAAAAAAAAAATACAGAGCTTATCAGTGTATTTTGAAAACAAGTAAAAATAGTGTTTCCAGAGTATCATACACTCTGAAAATACCTCTTTTATTAAAAAAAAAAAAAAAAAGGTAAAATACCAAAATTCAGTTGAACAGTACTGATTTAATTCTTACAGGGTGATATCTAAAGTCTCCAAGTGCCTGCTTGTATCAATTTTTTAAAAGTCAGCAGAAAACACACAGAATAATACATATCCACTTCCCTGGTGGCTCAGATGGTAAAGCGTCTGCCTACTATATGGGAGACCCAGGTTCAATCCCTGGGTTGGGAAGATCTCCTGGAGAAGGAAATGACAACCCACTCCAGTCCTCTTGGCTGGAAAATCCCACGGATGGAGGAGCCTAGTAGGCTACAGTCCATGGGGTCGCAAAGAGTCGGACACGACTGAGCGACTTCACTTTACTATGTCCAAAGTGCCCTGCAGACATGCTTCATATACACAGGCTTTGTGGAGACTGGAAAAGCCAACATATTACTACTTTTGATATGATTACTTAATGAAATATATACTAATGCTCAAATTGAAGAATTGTGTTTCCGTAAATCAACATATTGTAGCACTGTCTGCATTTTTATCCAGTCGATATTCACTCATTTTATTCAAGACTAAATTCAACCACATTCTCTATAAACCTACTTCTTGCCCTTCTTGACTTAAGAAAGGATCCAAAGACACAGGAAAGATGGTCTCTGCTCCTCAGGAGTTTAGTGTCAGGAACCAAGAAAGGTCAAGGATCCAACATCAACTATAATACGTGGTAGAACATAATAAAGGCTAGAATTTAATTTTTTTTTTAATGTAACACACCAGGTTCCATGTTAAGCACCGTCCTAGGTACTAGATGGGTATCGAGGCCAATGACAGAGACCACCCACTAATGCTTTCTATTTGGAGGGGGCAGTGTTCAATAATAGCAGACGGGTTTCAAATCGGGAAAGGGGTACGTCAAGGCTGTATATTGTCTCCCTGCTTATTTAACTTATGTGCAGAGTACATCCTGAGAAATGCTGGGCTGGAGGAAGCACAAGCTGGAATAAAGACTGCAGGGGGGAAACATCAGTAACCTCAGATATGCAGATGACACCATCCTTATGACAGAAAGTGTAGAGGAGCTAAAGAGCCTCTTGATGAAAGTGAAAGAGGAGAGTGAAAAAGTTGGCTTAAATTTCAACATTCAGAAAACTAAGATCATGGCATCCGGTCCCATCACTTCATGGCAAATAGATGGGGAAACAGTGGAAACAGTGGCTGACTTTATGTTTTTGGGCTCCAAAGTCACTGCAGATGGTGACTGCAGCCATGAAATTAAAAGATGCTTACTCCTTGGAAGGAAAGTTATGACCAACCTAGACAGCATATTAAAAAGCAGAGACATTACTTTGCTAACAAAGGTCTGTCTGGTCAAGGCTATGGTTTTTCCAGTGGTCATGTATGGATGTGAGAGCTGGACTGTGAAGAAAGCTGAGCACCGAAAAACTGATGTTTTTAAACTGTGGTGTTGGAGAAGACTCTTGAGAGTCCCTTGGACTGCAAGGAGATCCAACCAGTCCATCCTAAAGGAGATCAGTCCTGGGTGTTCATTGGAAGGACTGATGTTGAAGCTGAAGCGCCAAGGTTTTGGCCACCTGATGAGAAGAGCTGACTCATTGGAAAAGACCCTGATGCTGGGAGGGACTGAGGGCAGGAGGAGAAGGGGACGACAGAGGATGAGATGGCTGGATGGCATCACTGACTCAATGGACATGGGTTTGAGCAAGCTCCTGGAGTTGGTGATGGACAGGGAGGCCTGGCGTGCTGCAGTCCATGAGGTCACAGAGAGTCAGACATGACTGAGTGACTGAACTGAACTGGAGTTCGCTAAGCCAGTTATTTGAACACATGGTTCCATGTGGTAAGTGAATAAAAGGCAAACGACCTTAAAGGAGGGCTTCACAGGGGCCTTCTCAGAAGAAGCCAGAATTGAAACAGAACCACGCTGCTGCTTCCTTGATGGCCCAGTGGTGAAGAACCTGCCCGCCGATGCAGGCTTCCATCCGTGGGCCTGGAAGATCCATCAGAGAGGGAAATGGCAGCCCACTCCACTATCCCTGCCTGGGAAATCCCATGGACAGAGGAGCCTGGTGGGCCACAGTCCATGGGGTCACACAGAGTCAGACATGGCTTAGTGAGTGAAAAACAGAAGCCGCTGGGATGTGGGGAGGCTGAGCTTGAGTGGGAGGACACAGAGACAGTGGAGAGTGAAGTGAGACAACAATGCCCGACGGAGAGGCGTTCTGGATGCTGTTTATCCTGAATTATCTTGACACTTCCAGGGAACGATCTTACGTTTTTCAGAATGTTCAGCAGTGTGATGGGCAAAGTCGTCCTGAGAGTGGAGAGGGGGTGGGCGGTGAACCTTGGGGAAGGCAGGTCCAAGCGTCCTGTAAGCTGCCCAGGGAACACTAGCGCCAGCTTGCACCGGGGCCTGGTAAGGGGAGTGGGGATGAGCGGGAGGACTGAGAGACGGGGGAAGCTGAGTCCACAGGATGGGCGACTGCTTAGCTTTGAGCAGAGGGGAGAACTTGATAAGGACTGAAGTATGAATCCAGGGAAGGAGGAGAGCTCTCCCTTAAATGGTGAACAGATAAGGAGGAGGAGGGTTGGCAGGGGCTTCCCTGGTAGCTCAGCTGGTGAAGAATCTGCTTGCAATGCAGAAGACCCCGGTTCGATTCCTGGGTCTGGAAGATCCCCTGGAGAAGGGAAAGGCTACCCACTCCAATATTCTCGGGCTTTCCTGGTGGCTCAGATGGTAAAGAATCCACCTGCAATGCCAGAGACCTGGGTTTGATCCCTGGGTTGGGAAGATCCCCTGGAGGAGGGCTTGGCAACCCACTCCAGTATCCTTTCCTGGAGAATCCCTATGGTCAGAGGAGCCCAGCGGGCTACAGTCCGTGGGGTCGGAAAGAGTCAGACAGAACTGAGTGACTAAGCGCCACACAGGCTCGGCAGACAAGAGAAATAGGTGTAGCCCCTGACTTCCTGGCTTTGAGGAGCTGACAGACATCCTAGGGAGAATCTGGTGTTTAATCCATTCAGCATGTGTTTATTGAACTCCTACCACGCGGCAGGCCCTGTTCTAGAATCTGGGGATACAGCAGTGAACAAAACAGACATCAGACATGCAGCCATCAACACACGCTGAGCATCTCCTGCAGAGGCAAGAGCCGGAAGGAAGGCCTAGGAAGTGAGGGAACCCCAAGGTTCTCCCGGATTTGGGGAGTGGGGGTTCAGAAAGGAGGCTGGGCCACCGTGCTCCATGATGGAGTCGGTGGGCACGACCGAGATCCATGGATCTGATGAGAAGGAGGAGGTCAGCTTGTAATGCTGAGACAGCAGTCTCCCCAGGGCTGGGCCAGGGGTCTCGGAGGAGGCCACAGGAGCGGGGGCGCCTGTAAGAAGTCTGCTGGGAAAACAGAAAGGAAGAGGATGGGATTCTTATGCACACTTTCATCCCTAGTTCTCTAAGAATGCTAAGGGCTTCCCTGGTGGCTCAGAGCTAAAGCCTCTGCCTGCAACACGGGAGACCCAGGTTTGATCCCTGGGTCAGGAAGATCCCCTGGAGAAGGAAATGCCAAGCTGGACACGACTGAGCGACTTCACTTTCACTTTTTCACTTTCCCTTTCTCTAAGAACGCAGAGAAGGTAGTGATCTGTTCTGAGCGGGAGACCTGGGGAAGCCTATGGGAAGAAGCAAGGATGTATCCTGTTTTTGCACAACACACGCTGGAAGAGAAGCAGAAAAGAGATGACGGAGAGGCAGGGTGACCACAGGTTCATCGCCGGTCCTAGCAACACAGCTCTGAGAGGGATTTCTGAACCAGAAAATGTGCTACCTTAAAAAACAAGAAAACAAAAAAAACTCGCCATTCTAGGTCTAATTAAGTAAATACACTTATGTGTTGTGCGGGGAATAAAATCATGGCCTTGGCTGGGTCCTCCACCTAGAAACGATGCGATTTTAGAACAGAGAAAGACAGGTGGTTTGGTTGAGCCAGGCCATGAGACGTGGAGGGGGGCACTGCCTGCTCCAAGGGAAGACCCATCTCTGGGAGACAAGGATGCAGCCTCTGAGCCTGGCCTGGCTGTGCCGGGAGCCATCAGCGCGCTCTGAGAACCGCAGGGATTCCTCCAGGCCTCGTCGTGACGTCACGTGCCCAACACGGCCTGAGATGGCATGAAACGACGCTGGTATTTACACAGGGCATCGGAAGGGGAGCCACCCTCGCCAGACTGGAGATGGCAACATGTCAGCCTCCGTCATCTGCCAGGCTTCTGTCTCCATCTCTAACCCCTTTCTATCTGGCTGCTCTTTTTTCATATACATATGACACTAACAGAAAAATAAATTGAAAAGAGCACTGAGGCAGAGTGTATTTCACGCACTGGTGCCAGTGTTTCATATCTCATGAACCTCGGGAAAACAATTCGTAGAACTAATTAGTTTACAGTGTTTAAGCAGCTTGTTCCTCGTCTTTAATCTTCTTTATGTAATACTGCGAACAAAGCCATATTATCTTCTGATTTTTTTTTCCTCCAGTTTAACAAATATAATCTCTCTTTTCTTTCTAGAGATTACTTCATTTAGACATCAAGCTATGGTGGTGGTGGTGGTGTTTCCCCACCCCCCACCCTGGGGAGAAGGGGGATAAATAAATTGACATCTATTCACAGAGGTCTCAATGGTCTACCAGATCCACCCAGGCCCTAATCCTCTTTGTTGTCATGGAATTCACCTGGCTTAATTATATTTACAGTTCCCAGCTATACTTCATGGCAGGCAGGTTTCTTCTCCCAAAACTCTGCACATCTTCCCGAGTCCTGGCTAGAAGTCCCATCTAGGCTGCTGTCTCTTTCTTAGATTCTGGATGATGACAAGGCCACCTTGCCTTGCCTGAAAGTTACCATCAGGTTCTTAAAGAACGTGAGTGCTGTCACTTCAGTTGTGTCCAACTCTTTGTGACCCTATGGACTGCAGCCCACCAGGCTCCTCTGTCCATGGGATTCTCCAGGCAGGAATACTGGAGTGGGTTGCCCTTCCCTTCTCCAGGGGATCTTCCCAACCCAGAGATGGAACCTGAGTCTACTGAGTCTTGTGCATTGCAGGCAGACTCTTCACTGAGCCACCGGGGAAGCCCCCTTAAAGAACAGAACCCTAATAAATCTGCCCTTGGGATTTTGTTCTTGTTGTATACTTGCTAAGTCGTGTCCAACTTTGTGACCCCATGGACTGTAGCCCACCAGGCTCCTCTGTCAAGGGGATTTTCCAGGCAAGAATCCTGGAGTGGGTTGCCATTTCCTTCTCCAGGGGATCTTCCTGCCCTAGGAATCAAACCTGCATCTCCTCCACTGGCAGGTGGGTTCTTTACCACTGAGCCCCCAGGGAAGCCTCTTGGTCAGCTTCACAGCCCGCCAAAAGAACATGATTTAAGGGCCCTCATGACCTTTTTTGGGAGCAAATTCCGGGAGACAGTGAAGAACAGGGAAGCCTGGTGTGTTGCAGTCCATGGGGTCACAAAGAATCAGACACAACTTATCTGACTAAACGACAACAACAAAATGACCTAGCGACCTCATGAGCCAAAAGAATGGAAATAGAAATATGGATGCACAAATTAGATGGAGGAAAATAAGCAAGGAAGAATCAAAATTTTAAGCTGGCAAAGTTTCATCTGTGAAATATGACTCATCAAGTATTATTTTTAAGAGAAGTGGGACATGGTTGGGCCTTCCTGTTGTAGCTTTGCTATTTAATCAGTAGGCTGTTCCATCTGTGATACATTAGTCCAAAACCAGGCAACTGACATCCCAGGACTGGTTAAGGCTGGTGTTGAAACATCTGGTAGGTGGTGTAGCATACACATAACTACTTGCACTGCTGAGGCTCTCAAGCTGCCTTATTCCCTGAGAGAAACCCCTTCCAAGTGGCAGGAAACTTGGAAACTTCAGACTTAATTTATACGTTCAAATCCACATTATTAAAGAAATTTTATAGTCTCGGTAAAACACGGTACTTGGTGCAAATTTTCATCTTGCGTGCCTGAGACCTGTTTGCCGTCCCAGGGTACCCATTTGCCTTAAAGTTCACTCTGTCCTTAATTGTCAAGCAGATTCATGGTAACTCCTAATTAGTGCAAAGCAGGTAACACAGCTGCATCTTCGCGAGCGCCGAACACCTTTAGCATCTCTATCACGCTGAGCTCAGAAGCTCTCTCTGCTTCCCTGCCAAGGTGAATGGTTCCCAGTCTTCGGAGAGTTATGGAGGGGGTGCCCAGAGTGCCAGGCAACGCCCGGTTTTCCCGGCTGCTGCTCCCACCCCTGATGGAGCAGATGCAGTTGCCAGTTTCCAGAGACGGCAGCACGGGAGAAATGCCTCTCTCTCCACACAGCCTCTGAATCCCACGGACGATCTGATTCAGAACGCACACAGAAGATGGACATGGACCCGCTACCACAGACGCTGTGCACGGCGTCCACTGGAACCGAAGCCAGGACTCCAGAGCAGCGGTGATACCAGATGGCCTCCCAGGAGTTCTTCTGGGTTTAAGACACAGGAGTCAGTGACGCGAACTATGCACAATTTCACTCTAAGGGCATGGCCGAGAGTGAGACCCCTAGGAAACCAGGCCCTTCCCCTTTGCTGCTGGAAGACCACGGGCAAGTTAATTAAACGAGACGGATGGTGAAGGACTGCAGAGTGCCCAGGGCAGTGAGGCAGGACGAGGAGTTGCTGCTGCTGTGAGTCGTGATTCCTGGGCATTTGCGTCACAGAGTCTGCAAGCACCTGCCCGTGAGGTGTGCCTGGAGAAGGACATCTACCTGAATAATAAACGTGCCTGGGAGAACCAAGCCGCAAAGAGGGCGGAAGATGGGAGAGAAAGGCAACAAGGGAATTTCAACAGAAACAGCATGACAATGCCACAAAAGGAGCAGAAGGAAATAAACCTCTAAGGGCAGGATCTGAGCTCCTAATCCTGGTCTTCTTTCCTTCAACATCCATTCAAACCCCTCTGCTGCCTCCCAACTCCGCCTACATGATCCAGCCCCAGAGTGAGCCCAGCTTCCACCTGCAGCGGTCCCGAGGTAGCCTCGGAGGAGAGAAAAGAAAGTTCCTTCTTAAGCGATGAAGAATGAAAAACGTTAAAATGCAAATTCAGTGTTTAAAAAAAAGAAGGAAAGCAGGAATCCACACAGGCTTCCGAGCAGCCAATTCCCAGGCAGCAATGGAAGCTGGAGAGTAACCCCCTGAGGTGTGGACTAGAATGCCAGTGTTTCAAGTTTGTCGGATGACAGATAAACAGCTCGCCCTGTTACTACTGAATGAATCGCTCTCTCTCTTTTTTTTTTGCGGGGCAGAAAATGTTTGTGGTAGAATTGGTCCTTGAAAAAGAGTGAATTGATCTGTTAGTTTTTTGTGTTGGGCCAAAAATAATTACAGCCATACCTACTTCCTATGGATTATGTTCAAAAGCTACACATACTCGCTTATTCTGTCTTTGTTCCAGGGGGAACTGATCAGAACTGGGGTTTGCTTCACCGACTCCCACTTATTTTAGAAGTCAGGCTTGGGAGGGAAGAAAAAGTCAAAGAGATTGACCAAGGAAGGATGAAATGTGCAGTGTGGGTAAGCAAACACTGAGATAAAGTGCTCCATGGGTCTCTACCTCACCTTCTCCAGCTATGAATTCATTTCACAATATTCCTTTTTCAAGCGAGATCTCCGTGTGATTATTTCCAACGGGGGATGGCAACTGATTTATTTTCTACTGAACCTCGCCAACTGCATGCTGAAGAGAGGACGGCATATTAAGATGCCCTTAGACTTTCAGATTCACCTTTAAAACGTGCCAAGGCGAAGTCACGTTCAGGGTAAATGTGCAATTTTTTGCTAGGAATGCGGGTCTACACCGGCAAAGTGACATTAAAGGCTTTACAGGGAAACAGGGTCAACCTACATTGATTCGTTTTGGTTCCAATCAAACTCCAATCATCGGATGACTGTGAAATCCCCAACAAAAAGAAAAACAAATCAGATGATTCCTAACTGTAAAAGAACAGTCTGGATCCGGACAGGAAAAAAAGCCGAACCTGACCGGTTCCGTCCAACGTGTTTTCCCAGGAACCCACTTAGCTTACTGGCTTGTCCTGCGGTGTCAGGATGTGTGGGGGGATAGATAAGTGAGAGGATGTAGAAAACACAAACCCACCCTTGAGGACGTACCAGTTTCAGGGAGTTTGGGAAGCAAGGCACACAAAGTAATAAGGTGATAATTTTAATGAAATGCGTGAGGAAATAGTAAAGGGTGTGTTAGATGATATACAGCAATCCCGAGGAAACAGAAAAAAAAAAAGACAACAGATGATGGAGTGGTAGGGGTTTCCAGGGTTCACGCAGGTCCGCTTTCTCCTCCTTTGGAGAAGGGGACAGTCTTAAACCCTTCCCACCAACTCGGAGTTAAGCAGCTACAAGCAGGACGTTTAGTCGCCCTGGGGTTGAAGTCAGACCCTCCGTGTCCCCTTCCACAGAAACCTGTGCTGAAATGACAAAGCCACGGCTCGGAAGCTGCCTCTCAGAGGCTATATTGAGTCACTGCCTGGAGAATAGTTACCTGTGGCAAGAAATAAAACTTTGCTATGTTCCTGAGATCCCGGGGCTGTTCGTTACTGCAGCGCCAACTAGCCTGTCATAAAAGTTATATGTATACCAAGGCAGAGAGGACCAAGGGGCTGCAGGTTGGAAAATGATGTCAGCATCTCCTCGTTGACTCTTTCCTCCCCGATGCTCAGGACTATTCCGACCCTCCGGCCTGCCTGCCACCTGCATGTCTCACTCGAACAGCCACAACTGTTTGCACCCGCCTTTGCAGTTCCAGGTGAATCTTCCTAAGCAGAAGGCTGAGAACAAACTCCTTGGCCTAGGAGGCAAAGCCCTGACCACCCGGCTCCCAGAGTCGGCCGCTGTTCTTTCCGCCTGCTCCGTCCTGCGCTGTGTTTCTGCCGCCAGCATCCTGATGGAGCCACGCTCGGCTCTGCCTCCAGGAACTGCTGCTCTCTGCTTCTGGCCTGGGATGCTCTCCCTTCCGTCTTCCTGGCGAGCACATCGACCGCTGAGAAGATGCCCTTCCTCAGTGACGCCTCCACGTCCCGCGTCCTTGCTCAGTACTTCACGTGTTCTAACACACTGCTCCTTAAGAACCTTGTCTTCCTGGTCTTTCTCTTCCCACGAGATGGTGAGTCGCTCAAGGCAGGGGCTGGTTCATTTTTGTTTCCCCCAAAGTCCCAAGCATGGTATTCGACAAGCAGTGGCATTTGCAGAAACAGCGCATAAGTGAAGGAATGAAGGAACGTGTGGCTGAATTTATTCAGGACAGTGTTAGACAGAAGGCACAGAGAAAATGCTGAAAGTGAAAAGTGAAGTCGCTCAGTTGTGTCCGATTCTCTGTGACCCCATGGACTGTAGCCTGCCAGGCTCCTCTGTCCATGGGATTCTCCAGGCAAGAACACTGGAGTGGGTTGCCATTTCTAGGAAAACATAAATGTAAGCAGCTAGGATGGGTATCAGATGATGCAGACTGGGAATTTTTCATGTGATTCAGAAGGTGACAGGGAGTCATTCTAACTTCTTGGGCAGGGAAATGATGAGAACTTGGTTCAGCCTCATAGCACCCTGTGCCGTGAACGACAGCTCTCGCTTGCCCTTTAACTGTAAAAGTTCCCTGAACACAGGAGCTGGACCTTAATCATATTTGCATCCCCTATAGCGACAAGCACGGTGTTTGTATAACAGGTGCCAACAAATATTTGCTGAATTTAGTTCTAGAAAAATTACTCCCTATGCTGCAAGGTTGGAGATCCAAGTTAGCCAGCTCTTGGAATGTATATAGCACTGGATGAAAATGAATTTTACATGGGGAGTTATGCCTCTGGAAATATGGAAGTAGATATCTAAGAGTCTAACAGTCCAATCTCCAGGCTTCAGGGTCTTTAAGGTAAATTAGTGTTTTGAGCCCAGGGTCCTACAAAAACGCTGGTATGTTTAAAATACAAACCTTAGGAGGAGGATTTGTTTTTCGCATGGGGGAGATGAGTTCTGTGCTGAAGCTGTGGCTTCTAGAAGGGCAATGGAAACACACTGAAGCCATGAGCAGCAAGAGCTACTAACTGTGGTATGCCAACAAGATCCCACATCTTGGGACGTGGTTACACTTTTATTGATTCACTAACTCATTCACTCATTTGTTCATACATTCATTTAATATTTACAAATCATTCACATTAAGCAAGGCAGTGTTCCCTCCAAAAAGTCTACTTGGATTTATTGTGTGCGTCACGTTGACCTTTTCTACTGACTCCCCAGAGGCAGAGATGATGCCTGAGCTAGAGGAACGATGTGCCGATTTCTCCTGCTGTGTTTGGTCTCCAAATATCCCTGGTCATTCGCTCTCAGGAAGGGCTTGCAGGGGCCTCCTCTTATTGAAGCACCGTTTTGAAAGCCAGAGCTGCCAATGAGTGGTCCTACAGGTATCTAATTATTTTCTGAATTCCATGTCAAAAGCAGAACTCCATCCAGAAGCCATACCTGGTTTTATTTTGAGCCTCTTCTTCTTAAGAAGACCTCTCCTCTCTCCGTCTCTTTCTCTGTCTCCCTTCTCTCTCTCACACACAGACACACAATGACCTAATGAAATTACATCCTCAAAGAAACATTAAGAGCAAAACCAAAATATCTCTCTTAAGAGATAACCCAATCCCCAAACCTGAGGAACTCGGCCTTAAATCCTCCTTGAGTTGAAACAGAACTCAAGGTATACACATTCTCAATAACTTAAACATTCTCACTGCTACTAACACATTCAATAGGTCAGTTAAAGTATAGCAAACTCCTATACTGAGCTAAACGAAATTTAAAGAAAAGTTCAGATTTAAATCTGCCTTAGGTTAACTTTAAAAGAATACCTGAAAAAATAAAGAATATCTGAGAAAGCATCACTCCAGGGTAAACTAAGAAGGTATCTCGAACGTTCCTTCATTGACCCTGAAGCTTCTGACATTTCTTGGTTGACCTGACTCACACCTACAACCCACAAGGTCAAACATCAATGTTTCGTTCCTACAAGCGGACTTGAGCAGTTTTTCAAATCATTTATCTGTTACGAATGGAGGAAAAGCAGACTCCCGTGGCGAGGCCCATGTCTTCCCCGTGGGCTCACATTTAACCACCCCCTTCATATTTTAGGCCTCCCTGCTGGCTCAGTCAGTAAAGAGTCTGCCTGCAAGGTGGGGGACCTGGGTTTGATCCCTGGGCTGGGACGATCCCCTGGAGAAGGAAATAGCAACCCTCTCCAGCGTTCTTACCTGGAGAATCCCCATGGACAGAGGAGCCTGGTGGGCTACAGTCCACGGGGTCACAAACAGTCGGACGCGACTCAGGGACTAACTTTCACTTTCTTCATACTTTGAATTAAGTAATTATTCTTTCTCTAGGAATTGCTTTACACTTGCCAAAAAAAAAAAAAAACCAATCAGCATATCAGTCATTTCAGAGGAAGTCAGGCATTTCTCGCTGCCTCAGCTGCAGCACTGAGAAGGTACAAACGCCACCTCACTTGGGGGCCAGCCATCACCTATGCTGCAAAGCGCTAGACAAGGACGTTCCCGGGGAGCCACTAACTGCTGACTTGTGTCCGTCACTACTCAGAGGAAGGCGTCTGACGCAGGTATAGAAGGCCACACGTGCACGCCCACGGTCGACACATCACAGGAGATGCTTCAATTCACCTTTACCTGCTGGGCCACTTTGACTGAGGACAAGAAACTTAGTATCAATCCCAGGTAAACAACCTCCAACTTGACACTCTCTTAACCATTCCCAAAGTATAAGAGCACCTTTCAGAGACGCTACTCATCAGACATTTGGAAACAGGATGGCATGTCATTAACCCTTTCACTCAATGGTCTTTGAAACCCACCTCCAAGACAGCGAACTGGGCTTCACACCTGCCTCAGACTTAAGAACACATTTTACATGTATCCTCATTCAAGCCACATCTTGACATGATTTATGAATTAGGGAGCACAACTGCTATCAGAATTCAGTTCTAAAATGTGCAGGGCCCCCTCGGCTTTGTTACCATCAGGAACAGGACACGTGCTGGGGTTTTCCACGGCCCAGAGAAACTGCCTCCAGCTAGTGTTTAGAGGACAACGTGCTTCCTCTGGGCATATTAAAAATTATGAGATGAGATGTGCTCCAAGCAGCGGGACTCTTAATTGTAACATTTTCTCTGTGGTGATACAAAAGGCTTCCACTATGTTTTTTCCCTCCCTGCCTTAGGGACTGGAATAAGGGAAGTCTGCATTTTTTATGGTTTTCTTTCTGCACCCATGAAACCTGGGAACAAATGTTTTCCACTTGATGGGGGAACTGGACAAATGAGAGCAGGAGTAGGAAGAGATGCTTTCACTGCATAAGCCTTCCCTGGGGCTTCCCTCGAGGCTCAGAGGTAAAGAACCTGCCCTCCAATGCACGAGATGTGGGTTCGAGCCCTGGGGCAGGAAGATCCCCTGAAGAAGGAAACGGCTACCCACTCCAGTATTCTTGCCTGGGAAATCCCATGGACAGAGGAGCCTGGCGGGCTACAGACCACAGGGTCACAAAAGAGTCGGACACAAACTAGCAACCAAACAACCATGACAAATCTTTGCTAACTTTTGAATTTTTGTACCATGCACATGGGTTCCACACTCAAAATTTTAAAAAAACTTAATTTTGGAAAAAAATAAAAGCCCCCCCCCAAAAAATATTCAAATTTTCCTAAACTATGCTTAAAGGGAAGCAACCATTCTTATAAAGTTACCAAAACTTAAATAGACTTAGTGAAAAGCAAGTCAATATTCACAACCAACTTTATGAAAATGCTTCAAAGACTTTATATCTAAAACACTGCACTTAGGCAGACACTATTAAGAATCATATGGCATCCTTTTATTATGATTACTATTCATCCAGAAAGATCATTACTTACTTCAATATTATAAAGTTTAGAGATTTTTAAAAGTAGATAACGTGTTTTTAAAGCAAAGCATGTTATTTTTCCCGCTAACATATTATTGACAAATATTCAGCACTTCAAGCAAATCCATATTATTTTCTTCACTTACGGCGAGCATCTGATCCTCTTCAACATGACCCACATCAATTCATTCTCACATCCTGGAATCCCATTAGAGAAAGAAGCTGTCTGTTGACTGTCCTCATAGAAGAAAATTATGCTGAGACCAAGTCTGGTCCCTCAATTTCACCTAGGGAGGAAAATTAGCCTTAAGGCCCACTCTTGTGTTTGGTTTTCAAATGGAGAAAAGTGCTAAAAAATAATGAAGTCAAGATTTGAAGCCACCAGCTAGAGAAAAGTAAGTATATTCTATTCGTTACTAATGCCCCTCTACAATAATTATTTTATTTGTTCACTTTCTGGCGCAGACACAATAGTTTTGTCTTTATCTTTTACAACCAAACACCTTTTAGTAAGCAGGAGATAAAAGACCAATAAAACCTTTGTACTTGCTCCCTGAGGCCGCCCCCTAAGGCCTATTTTATCTGCAGAGTTGTTATCTGAAGTGAATTACTGATAAGAAAAATTAAAGGACTCAGAAGCTTAAGGTAAGGTAATTTGCAGAGTGGTTCCCACCTTGTCTCTGTTTAGCCAGGCCCCACCAAGAGCCCTCCTATTACCACCAGCCAGCTTTGCAGGCCTTGAAAGCAAGTTGCCTGAGTAGAATGGTTTCCCAGCCCCAAACTCATTTTCCAAAAAGTAAAAAACAAGTAAATAATGAGACTCTGAAAAGTCAAAGTCGTACATTTACACTGTTCTTATTTATATTTGCAAACTGCGAAGTGGCAGGAGAGCATTAACTTTACTTGTAAAGGGTCTTCATGTGCAGAGAGAGTAACTTTAATACCCACCTGCACGTACTTGACGATGAGCTATCAGTTCTATTTTGTGATTCCCGTGGCCGTAAGCGGTGCACTCTGCCTTACGCGTAGTATCGATAGTATTTATTGGACATAGGCACATTTCTCAGCACTTAACATGCATTAGCTCATTTATTATTCAGTTCATACAACTATCACCCTCATCTCATAGAAGAGGAAAACGGAGGGACAGACACTCATCGTTTTGACTATGTCACGGACTCTGCACGCATCCATGGATTCCTGATCTATCAACATGATGCGTTCTCGGTGAACAACCCCAGGAATGTGCAAAGTCCGGTATCAGATGCTGGAGAGGAATGTGAGCAGGGATGACTAATACAGGCTCTCAAGCAATCTGAAGCTTCCCGACTCTTCCTCTCCCTCAAAGAGAAAAAGGTTTAAGAAGTTTAAAAGCAACATTTCCAAACATCCCTGGAAGCCAGGCTCATCTGATAGCCACTTTCTTCAGTATAAAATGGCTCCTGGCTGGCGTTGACTGGTCACTGGGTCCAGGGTGGGCGGAAGTCGGTTCCGGGACAGGAGTCAGGGCAGAGTCAGTCTGGTCAGTCGCTCAGTCGTGTCTGACTCTTTGCAGCCCCATGGACAGCAGCACGCCCGGCCTCCCTGTCCATCACCGACTCCCGGAGTTCACTCAAACTCATGCCCATCGAGTCGGTGATGCCATCCAGCCATCTCATCCTCTGTCTTCCCCTTCTCCTGCTGCCCTCAATCTTTCCCAGCATCAGGGTCTCATCTGTCAGGGCACAGGTGGTCTCTGCAGTCAAAGGCAGGAGGAAAGCCTTGGGCGCGCCCGGTCCCCGCCTCCCAGAAGACCGAGAAGTCGCCCCCCCTGATGGCCTGTCCACGCCTTCGGTCTCATCTTTCCACCAGCTTCCCCACAATCCCCTCGATATTAATTTTAACAACGAAACAGGAAGACTCCTCTCTGCAGCTCTCCACCACAGACCGGATGAGGGGCTCTGGTTGCCGTCAAGTGTCTGCGGTGAAGTCCCGGTGAGTTACTAAGCTGCGTACATCTCAACAGTGGACCATCATTTGGCCTAAGCGTGGGGGGAGCTGTGAAGTCCTCATGACGACCCTCTCCTACCCTCTGGCCCCCACGGAGGAGAGATCTGTCACGGAAGAAACAAACGTGACTCTCTTCTGGGGAAATGCTGCCAACTGCGGCTCAAGACGACAACCAAGACAGTGCGTCTGCGGCTTGCTAAGCGATCAGGTGTACATGCTTAAAGGACAACTGCAACTTGCTTAAGCGCCTGACTGATTCCGAGGCAGGAATATGCTGGGAAAGAGATCTGGGTCAGCAAACCTAGGACAAAAAGCAGACGGGGGTAGGGCTTTTGGCTTTCCCTTCTCACCCTGGGCCATAATCTCTCCTGCTGAGATAAAGTGGTTTGGGGACAGAACCAAGAGGACACTTGGCGGGGATGGCTCCTAGGAGCCAGTCACCCTTGGCTTTCTGCTAACCTCTGGGAAAGGAGGTCCCTGGGGACCCTCGGGTAGCCCACTGCCTGCCTCCCCCTGACCTGCTGCCCCCCCGGCTCCAGATCTCTGGCTTTAGAGCCACCTGCCTGAGACTGCCTCCACTGAGGAACAGTTCGGACCCAGAAGCTGGTTGGCAAGTCAGCGTGGGTGAGAGTGGTACATGGGTTTCCATATGTCATGAGCCAAGTGGTAGCCAGGTCTCGTCTGCGGTAGCAGGCACGCGTTTATCAGAACGGTGGATGTTCACGAGGGCAAGTAGATTAACACACCCGTATCTCCTAACTCCTTTGCAGGAACAAGAACACAATCTGCTAAAAAAAAAAAGAGGTGGGAAACAGCAAAGAAGCAGAGGCTGGGCAGGTGGGGAGTACTTCATACCATGGCTACGCTGGTACAGAATTCTTTCTGCTAACCACGTCTAGAAGACAAAAACACCCTCACACATCATTGGAGAAGATCACAGTCTTGAACAGATAGGTTGCCTACACAGAAAATCTGCCAAAGTTTTCCTCTGAAGAGGTAGAGACTTTGAAATGTGGTGGGACCTGGTTAAATGAGAACCATTGCCTCAGAAAGGCTCTAATGGTTCCAGAGGTGTGTATCTGTTTTGTATCTACCTCTCACAGGCTATCTGGGGAGCATCTACTCTTAGCACCCTCTTCAGTCAGACCCAGTCAGTCTCATCTGAGACTACAGACCACCGAGTAGGACCCACTCCATAATTTCCAGGGCGTGGTATGAAATGCAGAGCCTCGTGTTCAAAAACCAGCGAACACGGTGCCATTAAGGGCACTAAAATACGGAGCTTTTTCCTTTCTTCCATGGTCTCTCCCAATTTCTCATGATGTCCTTTATTCACTATTTTATGTTGTTCTACATAGAGAAGTACAATATTTAATCATTAGCATGAATTTTACCATTTATCTTGATGTGGTTCAATGATAGCTTTCAATGCAAATAGAATGGCATTTAATTTGTATGTGGAATCACCAAACAATACCACTTGCACATTGCAGTTCATGCATATGTATTTGGTTCTTACTAGGAGAGGGGAAACACTTCCGTGAGGCTAATCCAATTGAAACTAATTCAACTTTTAAAATCTTACTTCTTGATACATGCACATTCTACCACCACGCTATGGAAATGGGCAGCTGACCTTGTATCAACCTGGACTCCCCGAGGCTCCAGAGTTCACAGTCTGGGCTCACTGGACCTTGTGGACACTTTCTGCAAACTGTGTCCTATCAGGCAAACCCGCGTCTTACGTCTTACATGGCATTTCTGCTGACGTGTGTGCTCTACTTACAAAACGTGGTTCAAAGAGAAGACAGAATTCTGGGATGGTGAGCCTTAAACGGAGCACGGGGCCTTCTACGAGGGGACCCCTGGCCACGGGACCCCTGGCCGTGGGGGTGAGAGGGAGGATTCCTGATCACCCACAGCAGGGCTTTCCAAGGGCGGAGGTCTGATGGCAGCGGAACGCACGGTGATAAGGCCCAGCGCGCTGACTGCATCCGGCGATCACCCTGTAAATTACCGCTTCACACACTTCCTCAGGGGGGTGTGGTCGGGCCTAGAGCTCTACGGGGCTGTCCTTCTGCAGGAGCTGTCCGTGTGGCCCAGCTGCTAGCCCAGGAAACCACCCAGATAATTACTTATAGCCGCCAAAAGGGACGTGTGACTTCTCTTCCTCGGAGTGCTGCTTTGCTGCTGGAACCAAACACATATTTCACTCCCTTCTCTTGGTTTTCAGCATGCCACCACCCACCGGCAACCACACAGATTTTCGGTTAGTCTTTCTAAGTCAAAAAGGACACGAAAAATATGCAGGGAAGCTGTCAAAATAACAGAAGGGAAAGAAAGTTAAGTAACAGAAGAGATCAGGAGAAATTAAAACATGCCCAAGATACTAGATTTAAATCCCCCACAACTGACAACAAGAAAGCCACGCCTGATGTGGGCATTGTCCCGGGCACACTTCCCTCCCTCCGGGTCTCGGAACGGCAGCGGATTTCAACCAGTTTGAATTAGGGAGCCAGGCCGCATCTGCAGCCAACAGCTGGAATTCAGCAACTGTTGTTAATCCACCTTAATTGCTTATTATTCTATCAGTTCTTGCTTGTGCTTTTGTTATTCAAAGTAATTTTTCCTACACACACAACCAAGCGTGGTTTTTGCAAGCCGCAGCCAAAGAATTCTTGCTTCCCTCTTAGGGCTGTTATTGTTTTGTTGTGAAATGAAAACACACCGACACTGGATTAAAAAAATAAAAATAATAAAGTTAGCAGCCATGCCCACAGATGGACTCACACTGACCCTACATGCACACAGAGATGCAGACGTTAGCCACCTCTAAATGAGAACAAGGCTTCTTTTGCGGTTTTAATTAGAGTGGCAGTTAGCATGGTTGCTGTTTTCTCTAAACAGTTCTTCCCCTCCTTACTTTAAGGCGGGGTTTTCACTCCAGCACGTTTATGGCACTAGTGAATAAATGAGATCCCAGGGCTCCAGGGAGACCAAAAAAAAAAAAAAAAATGACCAATATAATGCATCAGGTGCAAATTACCAAGGTAAATAGGCCCATGGAGACCGTAACGCTGGCAACGCCAACTGGAATATCTAAAGGGTGGTGCAGCAAGAGAAAGCCCACGGGTCATGGTCCCAGTTTTGCAGCGCATGGGTCAAGTTCAGCCCAGACCATCCTTTCTGCAGGAAGGGCAGCCACAACGCAAGGCAGTTTTGACTTGGGCTTGATGATACTCTTAGTGGAGCTTTCAGCTGTGGCTTTTCTCTCCCCCACTCTCTCTAATTCCCCCAAAATGTCACTAACGGGTAGCCTCTCTCCAACCAGGTTCCCCATCCAGGGGGAACACTACAATACCATTTCCCTCTATAAACGGATTCCCTAGTAATCTGCTTGCGAGGTTTTGCTTATAATCTACAAGAAGCTAAAACTAGTGCAAATTTATCATTAGTAAGTGTAATCCATAGGGCGTGAAGACTTATCTTCCAACGCTTCTCTACAACGTGTGTATGTATGTGTGTGTATACGTGAGTGTATCTGTAAATACATATATATATATATATATCCCCTAAGGAATGTATTTGCGACTTTTCACGGGGCTTCCCTCATGGCTCAGTTGGTAAAGAATCTGCCTCCAGTGAGGAGACCCTGGTTCGATTCCTGGGTCAGGAAGATCCCCTGGAGAAGGGCATGGCAACCCTCCCCAGTAATCTTGCCTGGAGAATCTCATGGAGAGAGGAGCCTGACAGGCTACAGTCCGTGGGGACACGACTGAGCGTCTAAACCACATAGTCTCCTCACCGTAACATTTACTGCAAGATCTTTCTTATTCCCTACTGATTTGACCAGCAGAAGCCTAGTCCCCTGGAAGCTCGGTACAGAGCAGAGCCCCATCATACACTTGTCTCTTCCGCATGCCTCACTGTTTACCGAGCTGAATTCAATTACCCCTAGATCAGAAGAGACAAGGTCCTGCATTAGCCTGGCCTGATGTCCACCCTGCACCGTCCTCATAAGATGGGGCTGTCTTCCTTCTTCCTGTTTCCAGGGCTGTCCTGAAGGCATACTTGTTAGTCTTCCTTATTTCCCTCTTCATGTCATTGGATCAAGTCCCTTGGAGATTACCCTGCTCTGCCATGACTGGGATCTGAGACACTGCAGGCCGCCGAGCATATGTGCAAACATAAGCTATATTATGATGAAGATCTTTAAGGGATGTTTGCCTTGCTCTTAAATCACTCTGACTCTGCTTCTTCTCAGAAAGAGCTGATTTTTTTTTTTTTTAAGTGTTTCCTGGGAATGTTTCGGCCAGGATCATTCAGCCTGGAGCCTGCAGGAAGAAACCTGTGAATCAGTGGGCAGAATTCACGATGAAGGAGCTTTTGTTTCGAACTCTTACTATTTATTCATACCTGGTGTGGTCTTAGTTTTAAGCCTCCTGTTTTAAGATATGCACCGAGTTAGGTAAGCAAGTATTGTACATATGATATAAATTATCATGAGGACAATTTCTGCAAGGCTTCTTTAGGCGCTTCCATCAGGTGTCGTTTCCTAAAGACCACAGACCTTTGTGTGAACCATTTACTAGTTTGGGTTAAGCCTCATTCACAGAAAGTGAATCAATTAGATGATTTTTAAATATCATTTTAAAAATATTCTTTTCCTCATTTAGGATATTTCTCATTGTCCTCATTCTACCAACTATATAATCAGCAAACATAGCCTTTATCTGTAAATTAAGCCTCTTATTCAATTTGTATAACAATTGCTATGTGGTTTGATGATGATCTGCAGTAGTTTTAAATACATTATATCCTGTTTTATTAGAGATGACATGTAACTGCAAATATTATAGCTTATTAAATCAGCCTCGCATTCATCAGTTCAGTAGCAATGAATCAAATTGCCCTGATTAGCAAAGAAACTCCCAGAAACTATTTTTTCTCCTTCAACATTGTTAACTTTAATTCTTTTTAAAAAAATAATTCAGTACTTTATTGAGCACAGTCATTCACTATTTAATTTTTTTAACTGTAATAACATTTTAATACGGTCATTATTAACTGAAAATTTAAGACAGATACCATAGACTACATTTCTGCTACATTTCACCGAACCTGAGATGGATGATGTTCATAACCAAAATTAAAGAACGCTGAGTTTGTATGTGAAAGACAGAATGGAGGAAACCTACCCCACTCTAATTCACTGCATCAAAATTAAGAAAAGAACACAGCACCCAAATGAGAGCTGACAACTAGGTGAACAAAACAGCAGATGTAGAATCCTGTGAGATTTTTTTTCATCCAATTTAAACTGCTTCTTGTTTTAGAAACTCCCACCCCTCCCCGCCCCAATCCTTAGAACCCGACCTCAAGGAGGAATCGCCCATCTGATGGGTTTTTAAGATGACCCTGGGCTCCTCCTACGGAGCCAGTCTTGGCCTAGCCATGAGCTAAGGTACCATCGCCGTTCAGAAAGACCCCTCATCAGGGCGCTGTGGGCATCAGAACTGTTCCTCCACCTGCCAGATGCATCCAGCGCATCATCGCCATCTGACAAGGAGCCCGCAAGGATTTTAGGGGAGGAAGCGCGCCTGACCCCAAGCAGGCTGCCGCGGTCCAGCGCAGGGCACAGCTGCACCCTGAAGTCGCGTCTGCGTGGGCTTTGGACAGCGCAGGCCCGGAGCTGCTGAGCAGAATGCACGCGGGGTTGGTACACACACCCGGGCACACACGCTCCGGGCGCGTGGAGGAGAAGGCGGGCGCGCTGACAGTGTATCATTCTCGGACCTCCAAATCCGTTTCCGTCCAACGCCAGCACCAGCGCTCCATCAACAGCCCCTGGGAGGGCGCTTCTCACGGCCTGCCTGCCTCGGGATGGAGTGACTCCATCAGTGCAGAGAGCGGCGCGCAGATGGAGCTGGGAAGGACCAGCCCGGACCCCGTGCGTCTGCTAACGAAGAGCAGCCCCCAGCCCGCTTCCCATTCATCGCCTGCAGAAACCACTCCTGGAGAGGCGCGTCGGCCAACAGATGGTCTCTGACTAAGGGGTAATCACCAGCAGCTTGCTGCATTTACCCAGGACAAATAGAATTACAGGCGTTTGCCCGAGTCTGAAACTGAATCGAGAACTCGGGTGGTGGATAATGGAAACGAAAAAATGGAGGAGCTCAAAACAGATCACAGTGCCGTGGGGAGAGGGCCGGCGTGGGACAAAGTCTCTGCCGTGGACTTCACTGTCACCACCCACCCGGGCAGCTATTTCCAATAATCCTGTCTACCGTGAGGGAGGGTGTGCCCACACCATCAAGGTTTCCAGAAGGGGTACCATCATCACCAGCTAATGAAGACATCTGCCTTGATCAGATGGCCAGTCAACAGAATACTACCTGGCATGTTGAATATGTTTTTGCCCAGTTACAATGGCCTTCATTTGAGGATGACTGTAAACTGCCAACAGTTTTAACCATTCTGGCCTTTAGTGGGTAAGGGTCATTAAGGGCTCTGAATAATCTTGATTTTCTGAGGCTGGGTGTTCTTGAGTCTATCCCCAGAAATCCTCACTATTTTGAATCATGCATTGCTTAGAATAATGACAACTTAAAGCCTTAGAAATTGTCTGGGGGGCGGTTGGGGGTGGGGGGGGAGGCAGCATAAAATTAAGAGTACATCATTTACCCTATGCCTGGGTTTCACTACCTACTAGGAAGAACGGGGTGATCCACGTAAATCACTGTATAAGGATGCCATAAAAGTAAATGAGGCAAAATATGTAAAGACACTAAGTTCTAAAGAGATAAGGTCTTAAAAGGTAAGGCCATTTTTAACCCAAACTATCAGCAGTCACCTTAAATTATTCTCATCATTAAATGATATTTATCACCAGTGAAACTTCTTTACCCCTTTAAAAAAAAAACTAAAAATCTCAGTGAGAGCATGCGTGAAACTACGTTTAAATGAACAATCAGACAATTCTCCTCAATCTTCCCGGTAAAAACACATTATGGACAATGTTATTTTCATGTATCCATCAGGCTAACCATTTTCAAACACATGAGCAGTCTCTTCGGGCAGTTCTGTTGTAAGGAACTCTGCCATGCAGGAAAGCAATCCCAAAAGAAAGGTGCTTCTCATGGCAGGATTAAAGTATTTGGGGAGAGAGGAGTTTTGTTTTGTTCTTTGTTTTACATTATCTAAATAAGAGCTTCATTCTTCAGGCTCACACTACAGACTGATAAGAGATGAAGTATCTTTTAACATAATTGCTTTAAAAGGTGGCCAATTTGAAGTGAAAGGAAGTTTGTTGTTGAAAGTATGCCATTAGTGAATCTGGCTAAATGTGTTCCTACTCTCAAGGAGGACACATTTTTTGAACCATGTTATAAAAAAGAACGAGATGCTAGACCATCTTACTATAATATATGTACCCTCTCTACAGGTAACTTTACCTGCTCTCCTTTCTTATTTTCTTATAGAAATAGAAGATGAAATACAGAAATCAACTATACTGAATAAAATAAAAATATAAGTTACAGAAGTACACACAATTTGTAGGCTTATAGGAATAAACATTTTGAGCAGTGTAATCTAATAAAAAGAGCACAGATACAGACGCTAATTACTACATAACCCTGGGCAAACCATTTAACTGCCCCGTGACTCAGTTTCAGTTCAGTTTACCCATCTGTAAAATCAGTAGGATGGGCCCCCTACCTTCCCCAGGGTGCTTGGTGAGAGCCCGGGAAAAGTGCTGACGAAGCCTACTTAGACACCATGTCTGGCACACGTTTGTGGAAATACAGCTATAATGATTTTCATTACTATATTAGTAGACTCTGAATTTTAATTCCGAGGAAAAATTCTTGCTATTTTATTTTAAAATGCTTCAAAAATATAGCTACATAAAGGAAAAACCTAATTATTAGTAAAAGTATGGCTCTATAATATCTCAGTTATTCAATTATTGCTTCAATAAGTTACTATATATATTTTTAAAGTAGCCCTTATTATCTGTATTTTTTAAATTCAATTTGTTCTGAAAAACTACTGACATTAATAAAAAAAAAAGTCAAGTCCTATAAAAAGAAAGCACTCGATAAAGACTTGGCTATAATCTCAGTGTAAGACAAAAATGCTATGAATTTTAACACGAGGGACCTGTTACATACTAAGGAAATATTCATAGTTTATAATTTGTGAAGCAGTAGACACTGTATAGCTCTGAGAAAAAAAGACATTGTTCATTATATAAAAGGCAATTTTCGATTATATCAAATAAGTTACAGTGGCTCAGGAGAGCTTCATGGCGGCCCCATGCTATCAATTTCATATACATTTCAGTAGAGGAGAAACCGTATCCGGCACAAAGGACGTGGATCTACAAGGGGCACCAGGTACTGACCCTCCATGCAACAAATCCGCAAACACTGCCCATGGCGTGCTGTATCAGAAATTCAGGCAGCTGGAAATCACAGCAGACAAGCGTTTCAGGTCATTGATCTTAGAATTGGAAAATTTCCCGGAGTGAGCCAAAATGAACCTAGAGCAGAGCATCAACACTCACCCACCCCCTCCCACCCCCTCAGACAAGTGGCAAATCACTGGGAAAGATGTGCAGTGATTAGAAAATGCAGCCTTCCATAATAGGAAAGGCATGAATACATAACTGATTGATTGGTGGCAACGTTCAGTCATTCAGTAAATGTTGATGGAACACATGCTATATGTGGTACCCTGAGGATCAATAGGAAGAGATACAAACATAACTAATTATTAAGCATTTCCCAGTCTAAATTCTTTAACTCATCAAACCTCCCCCTTCCTGTCTTTCTTCCTCTCTTGCTCTACCTTTCCCCACACTATCATCCCCATATTCCATTTGAGAAAACTGTACAACAAAATGGCTGAATAACTTTCCAAATTGCTAAAGCTAGGAAGAGGCAGAGCCCGGATTTGAACCCAGGTCTTCCGATCCCAGTCTGCACACCCCACCACTAGGCCATGCCGCTCTGGAGAAGAACCACAAAGGCGGCCCAGGCAACACCCTCAGCTCTGTGGCGTTTGCACTCAACCGTGCAGTCCCCGTGGGCCGCAAGAGTCACTGTGCCGTGAGCCCTCCGCAGAGCTCCCTCAGAAACACGTCCACTCCCCACTCTATCAGCGTGCCTTGCACATACTCCAGTGGTTGCACTGATCAGATCTGTAATTGTAACGACTTGCCTCATATTCGATCATTTCGTGTGGGGGGCCTGACCTAGAATCCAGCGTCCAGTGGGGGCAGTGATTAAAAGACGAGCCTGTCTTTAGAACACTGCAGCTGAGTAGGAGAAACAGTCCCAAATCCATTGGCGTAAATGCCTGCACTGGTTAAAGGCGGTCCGTGAAGAGGATGAACAGGTTTCGCGGGTGGACAGGTTTGCTAAGTTAGGGATTGGGGTGAAGACGGGGCTGGAAACCAGACCCTTAAAGAACAGGAGTGAGTCTGATAATTGGGGGAGAAGAGGGACAGCCTGGGGGGCAGAGGAGATGGGGCCATGGCGCAGAGAAAGGATTGCCTGGGGCACGCCGAGAGGGTCGGGCAGACGCCCCTGCAAACAGAAGGGGAAAAGTGAGGAAGGCAGGCTGACAGCCGGGATGAGTGGCCAGTCCCCTCAATGCCAAGGGAAAAGCCTCAGATGTGTTCTTCGGGAGCACTAAAGAGTTTTGAGCTTGGGAGTAACATGAGCAGAAGAGCAAGATAGGAAAAACCCAGTTTGGGCTGTAGGAAAGACAAAAGTGAATGAGAAGAAAAAATATGAAACTTTAATTTTAAAGGGTGCAATCTATTCAGAATTTCTTCAGTAGAAAAAAAGGCAGCTGTTACATTCACTACTTGCTGAAAAATCCCAACTTTCTCGACCAAGCAAACTACTATAACCAAGAGATTTTTGTTAGTTTTTATTTTTTTATTGGGGTATAGTCGATTTACAGTGTTGTGTTAGTAACCAGTAGTTTGGTTTTTTTTTTTTTAATGTAAGTAAAAATTCATCTAACACCCATTGCTGCCTTTTTATCCTATGTGCTAAGGATACAGAAATGATACCATCATCTTTAGCGATAAGAATCTCAAACAGAATATGGAATAAAGAAGAAATTCATAAAAATGATAACAGATTTGTTTGCAAAGGTCAGCAAAGGAAAACTATTCTTCTTCTATAATACAAACTGTCAAAAGAAAAATACATTTCTTCAACAAATTATACAGTCAGAGAATAAGAAAGGACAGTAGAAGAAATTTAATTCCACAGCATTTTATGGATGATTAAATTCAGAGGACCAGAGAAGTTAAGCAGTTAGCCCCAGGTCACACAGAAAGTTGCTGGTATTCTATGGAATACAAATCTAGTCTCCAAACTCTGCTTCGCCCTGGTGTCTTTTATAGATATAAACAGGAGTACACTACAAATATAATTTCTAATATATTTTGGTGCAAAACAATTTCTAACTCTTTAATAATGATATTGGTGTGAACTTTAAAAGATTAAAACAACAGGGCTAATGAAAATGGAATATGCATTCATTCATTCAGCAGGCTATATAAGAGAGGACCTAGGCAGACAACGTGCATGTGGAGGAAGGTTCAGATAGAAATACGGAAAGGCGCCAAGCCCTATTCTCTAGATGTCCACAGTCTCTACGATGTGTCATAAGTCTAAAACACACACCAGATTTTGAAGACCGTACAAAAAATGTAAAACATCTTCTTAATATTTTATATTGGTTAGGTGGTGAAATACTTTTGGATATGCTGACTCAAACATAAAAATAATTTCACCTCTCCGTTTTTTGTACTTTAAAAAAAGTCTCTATTAGAAAACTTAAAATCACATATGTAATTCACACTGTATTTCTACTGGACGATGTTGCTGTAGAGAAAGAGCAAGGAGATTAACCGGTTGTGGGGTCCGGCCTGGCCAGAAGTCCAGGAAGGAAGACTAACCATTAGGGAGATAAGGATCTTAAGAGAGAGAGAAAAAAAAAAGACTAGTCTTCAAGGCGTTCTGTTATCTCACAAGAAAAAATTCGGGGAGTTACCCATGGGAAAGGAATCTCTCTCAGCATCTGTGGAACTTCACAACACAATGCCTTTGGGCAAATCAGATCTCCTCCCACCGAACTAAAGTTGTAGTTTATCTTTCTGTTTGCTCTCTGTGGAACCGAGAGTCAAGTGAAATGCATATGAATGGCTTCTTAGAACCGGAAGCATGCATCCACCTTCAGTGACTGCAGTTATGATGGAAACATCCTAGGTCCTCATGCATGAGGTCACCAGATTACAGAAGCAGCTTTCTTGATAATTAAATAGTACACACACATACACACACACACAGGAATAGGAAATGGCAACCCACTCCAGTATTCTTGCCTGGAAACACATACACACACACCACACAAATGTGCACGCGCACACACACACACATATAGGAATAGGAAATGGCAACCCACTCCAGTATTCTTGCCTAGAAACACACACCACACACACACACAGAGGAATAGGAAATGGCAACCCACTCCAGTATTCTTGCCTGGAAAATTCCTTAGACAGAGGAGCCTGGTGGGCTACAGTCCACGGGGTTGCAGAGTTGGACACAACCGAGCAACTGAGCACGCATGAACATGAACACCACACACACAAAACAGATATCATCACAGAGGTGTCAGGTAGTAAATCAAAAGAGACACACGCCTCAAATGGAATTACTTACACCAAAAAAGCCCACCCCACCAAACCAAGACTTAATACCTCACCTAATCACAGTTTCAGCGTCCCCCAGGAACGCAACCTTACCCAGTCAGTCTGGAATTTCCTAGTCAGCACTAGTGAGGTCACCTACCTAATAGACCCTTGTGTCCCCTGAGGGAACATAGGTAGCCTGGCCTGTAACAACCCCTGTAACAGCTTTCCTTGTCCCTCCCCAGCTTCTCCCTGTAAAAATCTTCCACAGTGCCTCAGAGCATCTTTCTATTTGCTAGATGGGATGCCTCCCAATTTATGAATCGCTGAAGAAAGCCAATTAGGTCTTTAAATCTACTCAGCTGAAGTTTTAACTGTATAAACAGACACTATTTCCATTCATGTCTTAAACTGCACAGTTTCTTCAACGTCATAATATGCCTTTTAAATAGAAATGTGGGTTTCACCTATAGCATGCCTGTCTTAAACACACGAACTGTAGACAAACTTTCAGAATGGCTTTATGTTGTCAAATTTGTAAGAGTTCAAATATCAAGATCAATTTTGCCATTTTCTAATCAGCTTTGGTCACTAAGATACAGTAATAACAAGTAGATTCCCCTCAAAACTAAAAGTGAATAAATCAAGCCAGAACCAACATTATTTTCAACAGAAAATAGAAAACAAAAAGCTAGTGATACATATTTGAACAACACAGAATAAATCCAGTTTTCATGTTGAAAAAAGTTTTAGAAGTTAATTTCAAGTTGTTTCAATATTTAATTTCAATAATTTGTTTCCTTATACCCAGTATCATTAATGAGTTGGGTTTTTCTACTGCTTGAAACATTTCATTTAATCATTCACACATTAATTTTTTTCAGTATTTCTGTATCGTATGCCATATTATTCTGATATCTCAATTAAATGAATGTTTCAGGTATCGTAGTCTAAATTATCTAGAAGCAAAATTCAACTTTTAAAGTTGCATTTGGACAAAGTACTATCTTATAAATTTACTTATGGAATGCCTTTGCTCTGCAGTTGATAAAATCTGTGTCACAGAATAGTGTTGACAAGCATGACGTTTTAGCCTTTATTGCAATTTGGCCTGAAATTTTCTTATATTCCTTTAAAACATTAGCCTAAATGTCTTTAGATAGCCCTTTCAGATTCTTCAATATGACTAGTTCTCTTCATCTAAAAGAACTAACACAAAAGAATAAACATGATGCCAACTTCTCACATTAATTAAAAACAAAGTCATATTTGTCACATTGGTTTTCAAATGATTTTAGTGTGTCTGAGGAACACTGGACTGTGTCTTCACCAGGGCAGAAATTGTTGCCTGTTATATGCATTGCTATTATCCCTAGAAACCAGAAGAGCTTTTGACACACAGTAGATGCTCAGTAAATATGTGTGTATTCAATGATATGTAATAGGCACTCAAAATATAAACGGTTAATGACTGAATAATTAATGGGAATGGTGAGGCCATTAGTTATTAACAATATGCTACATGATCACCATTTCACTGAACGTGAACATTTTAAATGGTAGCTGTCAGAAATTATTAAATGTTAATGACAAGTAAGTGCTTAATAAGTTTTCTTGAATAAATGGATGGATAAATAAACTGCAAAGATTGAATCAGGGTTTAGAAAAATGAGTCATTGAGACATCATGATTTCAAAACTACATGTATATTTTGAAAAGGTGCTGAAAACCAGTAGAATTGCGCAATCTTTTCTTAAAAACCTCCTGGAACGCAAGTTCTAACGTGATGTCAAAAAACTGTTGCCATCAGGGTCTCCAAAGTGACATAGAAAGACTAGGATGCCAAGGAGCATCCACTCAGGAATGTGTCAGGATCACAAACCTCTTCTGGATTTAGAATATTCTGAGATACCAAACTAAATGGTAAATTCAACCACGTGGGCTAGGTGGTCATCACAATGACTACATAATTAGTTCAACATAATTGCATGCCTGGACTTAATCTTCCCACACTGTTTAAAAAAGACGATGTTGAGATCAAGGACATTGTGAACACTTCTCTTTTAAAAGTAGATGGTGTTTGCACCTTGCAAAATACATTTGCTTTGGATGTACATTGTATTTTGCCATAGTGATTTCCAATGCCCATCATTCATAAAACGCTATATGTGATGTCACAGGATGTCTGCCAATGCTATATGCCAACCTCAGACAAAAAAGTACAATATGCCTTTAAATTTAAATCTGTAAATTACCCTAAATAGTTTGACAGCACAGCTCTAAATCCATCCTGACCGCAACTTTCTATTTAGATAAAAACTGTCCCATTAAAAAAGTCACCAATACAGTTATTGTCCATCCATACAAACACATTTAATCTTAAAAAAGCAAACAAAAACTGACGAGCACTGTGGTTTATGAACATGTTATGTGCAGATGTGGTTTGTTCAAAGAGCAAAGAAGCAATTATAGCCCCAACCACTCACAATTCATTCCCCTAAACTTTCATTAGCTTACATCATAGGGGGAGGAGGCCTTGCAAAATTTTCATTTGAAAAGACCTACGTTCCTTAAGATCTTGAGCACAAAACACCCCAAAGATGCTTTTCAGGGGGAGGAAGGGAACTGCCATGATGCTATCTCCGGCTGCTGCAACACTTGTCTTACTTCCTTTTGTGACAAATAGAAAGTCAAAGGAGATTTCAAATGGCGGGCCGAGGTAAATGGCATCTGGCTGAAAAGACCGAGAGCGGCGTTCAGCAGGGCCGTCCCACCCCACTGAGCCTGTGTCAGCGCGCTCTCGTCTCTGTGGTAGCGCAGACGGGGGCTGTCAGTCAGGCCACGCTCGGCGGGTACAGGGCCCGCCGGGCTGCTCGGGAGGGTGTAGCTGCTCCAACCGTCAAGGTGCGAGCAACTGACTGGCAGGCCAAAGGCGGGAAAAGGCCGGTTTCCTCCTCAGATCCTCTGAAGTCACCCCCCTGGCCTGTTTTCTGTCTTCTCCAGGAGCTCGAGGCTCTCCGGAGGCCATTCTGACAGACCCCCGAGGGCGCAACGCGGAGCCAGCTCCTCAGGCTAAGACGCTGAGGCCGCGGTGACCGCCATTGGGGAGAGCGCTGAGGTAAACGTCTCACCAGGGCCGCCCCAACGCTGTGGTGTGCTCCCCGGAGTACACGCAGGGCCCGGACTCTGGGTGTGGAGGCCGGGCGGCTCCGGCTGCCAGTCATCGCCAGGACGCTGCTCGGAATTCAAAGGTAACCTCGCCAAGCACTCTTTTCTGAGGAAACCACCTAACCTCGTGGGCGCCTCAGGTTGTGCGTTCTGAACGACCTCCACGTCGGTTGCTTTCCAAGAAAAAGTAATAAAAATAATTGTGAAGCTCTCTGAAGGCCTAAAGTGACTGTGGAAAACACCACCACCCACGAATTTAAATCTGTGCTCTTGGGTGAAGAAGTTGCTGAGTGAGTCTGATTATGGCTCTCCTTTTGGACCCCGTCCCGCCTTGAGGGGCTCTGACCCCTGGCTACAGAGAAGGCAATGGCGACCCACTCCAGTACTCTTGCCTGGAAAGTCCCGTGGATGGAGGAGCCTGGTGGGCGGCCGTTTATGGGGTCCCACAGAGTCAGACACGACTGAAGCGACTTAGCAGCAGCAGACCCCTGGCTAAGGGGGTGTTGGTGTGCCCATTGCAGCCTGGAGCCCAACCAGGACCCCAAGCGAGGGCTGGAGGCAGGCTGGGGGCACCCACCCGCCCTGAGGGACGTGTGCCCCCCACCCAGCCCTGCCTCGGGACCCTGAGTCTGCAGTTCCAGGGCCTCCACCGTGAGGGCCAGCTGCTATGAGGAAGCCCGAACGAAGACAAAAATTTTAGACTGGACAAAGAAGGCAGGCTTTTCCTGGAGAGCCAGCCTCAGCATCATCCTGAGCCACGAGGAGAGAGAGAGAGTGTTAAGCTTGATGAAAGCAAAATGCCTGTTGAGATTTACATGGAAACATGTACTAGGAAGCTGATGAATAATAAAATATGACAAGCACGCTGATCCTGTGAGTTTTATTTTCAGGATGCTTTCGTATCACTTGCTAACCCACTCCCCTACAGAGTATTCCAGAAGCAAGATACTGTCCCATTGTAAAGATGGATAAACTTGCCAAAGCGTCTCTTGCCTGGCAAGTGGGAGCCAGATGTCAGAAGCCGTCTGCTGGGCAGATGTTAAGAGTTTTAAAATGAACTACCTGAATGGCCCTGGATGAGAACATGGTATTCTAAAAATAGGACACGGACACCCCACTGAAATCAACTGTTCATTTATTTATTCCACATGAAGGGTACCGTGGGGCGCCAGCTTCTTGCAAAGCCTGCAAAACTGCACTCGTGGATTTATAAGATGCTTCTGAACAGAGAGGCGGTGGTACCTGTCGGTGAAAAACAGACTCACCGCTGAGATGAGGCTGGGCTCCATATTGTTTTTCCAAAAAGTCAGATGGCGGGACAACAGCGATCCAACACTGGGCGGATCGCTATGGGTGGACGGGCAGAGGGGACAGGGCGTGTGTGTCACATGTAAGCGGATCTGTGAGCTACAGTGAGAGAGGAGGGTGTTGCAAGGCAAGGCTGGGTCAGCGTCCACAGGTGCTGGCGCTGGAATGCGTTTCCTCAACATCTGTGCTGAACACAAGACAGCCAGGACTGCGGGGGCCAAATAACAAGCCCCACATGGCCTTAACAAAAACACCAAAATAAAGCATCCCCTTTTTGTTCTTCTCGCTGTGTCTGTCACGCTCAACGATACTCTAGTCCCCAAATCTCGCTGTATGTCTTGCCACTTCATAAAACCTGGTCAACCTCCCTCCTCTCCCAGAACCAGGTTTGGCACACTCCTCATCTCCCCGAGCTAAAGAAGACAGCACTGAGCCCCGGCTCCCCCATGAGGGGGAGGTTTTCCTCTTTGCTCAGAATTTGAGACTAAATACAGATTGGAGTATCCACCCGGGGAATTCAACAGAGATCCATCTTAAAGAAAGTTCCAAATACACAATGGGAAGGAAAGCATTTGCGGTGCTTTTCCACCCCTCCAAAAATGTGGAGAGAAAGAAGAGGTGATGTTTCCTATAAAGCCATTTCTCCCTTCACATCAGCCCACCTGGAAAGGGAGTCACTTGTGAGAGGCTTTTTTAATCCAGACTTCTCCACAACCTGAAGAGAGACCCAAAGAAGCAGACATAAAAACAGCGGGTTTAAACAGGAACTGGCGATGCAGCAGCCAGCGGTAACCCTAAAAATAGGAAAGTGCCAACATTTTTACTGTCCAGCAAAATAAAGCCCAAACCCGTTATTCTTCAGAGGGGGAGAACCCTCCCGTGGATTCCTGCCTGGCTCCCAGGAAGAGCCCAGGGTCCTCCAGTGGTCTTCCCAGGCCCTCTTTCCTCCTCGGAAAATCTCCTACTTCTCCCCACCGCCCCCTCCAGCCACACGGGAACCCAGGGGGCCTGCCACCAGCTCCCCCAGGAACCAGGCTGGCCGACTTCCGCCCACACTCCCCAGGCATCTCCTCCCACTTCAGCTCCGCAGAGGGGCTGTCCTGACCCTGACAGCCTCCGCAGCACTCACTGCCCTGCTCGCCCTGCTCTGCGGCACTTAAACTAGCCCCCGGGGTACCCCCCACCACAGAGGACGGGGCCTGGCTCACCACAGATGTTCAGTAAGGAGCTCCTTCTGAATGGAAACTCACTATTCCTTAACCAGGGCATCTCCCCAAACGACACGCGACGTAAACCGGGATTCCACTTCCTCCGTGAGAGCAAGGCACAGGCGGTGGCTCTCAAAGCACTCCGTTTGATCGCTGCCAGGCCTGGACGCCACAGATCAAATCAACGGATTACAATACAGAACCTCAGGCGCTTCTTAATCTCATAACCTCTTGCCACTCATGCTCATGCCCCAAAGGCATCTCTCTATCTATGAGACATCTGCATACAGGGGAAGCCAGGTCCGGGCCACTGAAAATCACAGCAGAGTTGTTAGGAACAAAGTTGGTTCCACCACACTGCGTGTTCTGTCATCCATTTGTTGAGTACCCCTTACATTGGGTCACTTAATCCTTGGAATTCAAATGACCTGCAGTCCTGATGCAAACAGCCAACTCATTAAAAAAGACCCTGATGGGAAAGATTGAGGGCAGGAGGAGAAGGGGACGACAGAGGATGAGAATGGTTGGATGGCATCACCAACTTAATGGACATGAGTTAGTAAACTCTGGGAGTTGGTGATGGACAGGGAGGCCTGGCATGCTGTAGTCCACGGGGTCGCAAAGTGTCAGACATGATTGAGCAACTGAACAACATCCCTGAATACTGTCACTTTGGTTTTTCTAGGCAAAACTCTCAAAAGTCAAATAGAAAACCCTCTAGGAAGAGAATAATTCAGTCAGTGTCCACATTAGACTTTCCCAAAACCTGTTGGTCTGCTAACCTGTTCATTAAGGAACTGTTTTAGCTTTCAACATAAGAAATAACCAGCTTACTTCTTTCTTTCACGGTATTGACAGCTTTCATTCCTCTCAAACTGTCTGTTTGACCCAGGACATCTTTAGCTGAGAAATAGATGCGTGAAATAGCAATGAAGCCCACATCTACAGCCTCCATTAATTAGCCAGGACGCTCACAATGATGATGATGTTTGTCCTCAATGGTAAACACTTTAGGGCTCCAGCATGACCACCTACACCTGGTGTGACAGCTACAGACCACAGCACTGGGTCAGTAAAACACTCCTTCACTTTCATGGAGGCAGGTTTAAAAGACGTTTGAAAGAGGTCTGCAAATAGTGAAAACATTTTACGTGGAAGTCCAGTATCCAGAACCTCAAAATCATCAAGCTCAGTGAAAGAAGTCAGTGTAAAAGAATGCACATCATATGGATCTGCTAATATAAAATGTCTACGAAGGGCAATGTCTACAGACAGAAAGTAGACGAGAGGTTGGCCAGGGGTTGTGGTGGGAAAAGGGAGTAACTGTTAATAGACAGAAGACTCCACACTAGGATGATGGACTATCATGGAATTAGATTGTGATGATGAGACCGGATGACTCAAAATACACTAAAATTCACATTTAAACCTCTTGAGTTTTATGGTATGCAAATCACATTGCAATAAAGCTGATACAAGAAAAGAGTGGGAGAAGAAAAGAAAAAGTCCAGTATCTATAAAAGTTTATGTAATGATGGTGGGGGAGGGTCAGAAGAAAATGGTGCATTTTCGGTGTTCATCTTGCAAATGATGGCTTCTGTGCTCTTCCCCGTTCCTATGCATTTAGGACGGGGCCGTGAGAGGTTTGCCAGGGCGAGCACAGTGCAGGCGAAAGCATGAACTAACTCCAGGTCAGGCTGCCTGGATCCAATGGGGGAGGCCACCCCGCTGGCTCTGTGATTTCGCAGCAAGTCACTCAAAGGCTCTCCCCGAGCTTCGGTTTCCCTCATCCATAAACAGGAGTGATAGTACCTACCTCATAGGGTTGCTATAAATACGACATTCAGCATGTGAGAAACATTTAAAGTGTCTGACTCTTCCTAAGTGTTTGCTATGATCGGTATTCCTTTAGCTTCTCCCTGTTTGCAGGATGAATATTCCCGTTTTCTGCAAAAGGCAAGATATAAGAAAAACTGGAGAGCATGCCTTACACATGAATCAAAACTGCATTCTGTCCCAATCGTTTTCTGTAAGTTGCAGTATGAGTGGCCCTATTATATTATTAAAATATATGAGATAATGTGTGTGGGGAAAAAAATGAAGTGGGCTACATAAGAAGATTTTTTTCCAAAGTAAGAAGTTGAAGGTCACTTAGAGACACATTCCTAAGGATATACTGAATTCATATTTTCATTATAATCTAGCAAGTAAGAACACTGTAAAAGTACTTTGTCTACTCAGTTGTCAGGGTCAGAGTAGAAATGGGTGGAGTTTAGTGGTGTGTCTTTCAAACATACTGTATTTTGCTCGTGCAATGAAGTGTATCCAGTAGAGATCCCAACTATATATGCAGCCACAAAACACGATTAAGAGCTTTTTAATAAAGGCACTGTAAACAGCATTTTCCTTCTGCTTTAGAATATTTCAAATACAAAATTACCAAGCCCCAGAGACTGGAATTTCTGCTACAGGAGAGATGAAAGGTTAACTACCTAAAAAGGAAAGAATATGTTTGACATATTCTATTTGGAAAATAAAAGAGGTTCCTAATAAAAGCAGAGTCCCACTTGATGCGCCTAATGCTTCTTCAGTGTTTGCATACACAGGCGGGTAATTAGAAAGCCCCACTCCAAAAAAAAAAAGTGAATAAAAGCTATCACAGACATGGGTCCCTTGTTTACCAAGCTTGCTAGAGGCCTCCAGAGGTCACTGTGATTGACAGGATTTTGGTGTTGGTAGGAGAGTTGATAATGCGCACACATCTCTTGAGAGGCAAGTCCTGATCAAGCTTAATAGAAGGGCAGCTACTATGGAGGACAATGGAACAGGCAAAGCGGGGGCGGTGGGGTACTGGTGGCAGGAAGGATGTTCAAGGATTGCAAATGACATTCCCGGTCAATTAGTACCCACTGGGGAGCCAAGGTACACCATGCCAAAGAAAGAAGACTAAAAATTCCCAGGGCAAGCATCTTCCCTTGCCAAAGGCAAGGCGCCCTGCAGCCACTCCCATTAGGTACACTTCAGTAAGCCCAGATCCCAAAAGCATCATTCTCAGCTGCTGAAGCTCTAGCTATTTTGCAAAAGCCACACTGGTTTCTATAACGTATGGCAGTGTTCTTTCCATGAGGCATGTCTGGAAGGCAAAAGAACACAGCTTGAAGTCACGAAGCCAGCTTCACTCCATCTCCCTGTCATACTTGAACTCCTAGAAACTCAGTGAAAACTACTTTGTATATTTCCAGTCATTGAGAAGAACCATATTTGTGACTTCCAAGGTTCTTATACTTGAAGATCCCTGTGACCCAAGTTCCACAAGAACATCCAGCCTGTTTCATTTGATGTAATGCTGTTTGGGATATGGGACTCCAGACAATAAATTTATTTCCATGATATGTTATTAAATTAGCTTAATGAACAGGACTTCGGCCAAGGAAGATGTCACTCCTTGCGGTACACAAAGACAGTTGCTGTAAGAACTTGGGTTTTCCTGTCACTGTGCTAGATTTCCACTTATTAATGAATGACACCACCTATCAGCTGCTGCCCACTCAAATTACTAGCCATCAGAAACCTCTCATTCTAACAGTTAAAGCCTGGTGGGCAGAACCATGGTCCAGTTGCTGATTCTGCTTCACAAAAGACCAATTAAAATGACAGGAGCATATACACTGAAATGGAGACTCTTACCAAACTGGAAATTCACCTTTTCCTGGCTCCTTTCACCCGAAAACGCGAGCCATTGTTGGCGGCACAGGAATAAAAATAATCTTGTCTTGACAAGGTCACACCAGGGTTTTCCTAGCCTAATCCTCTCGGAAAACTTCTTCTCCCTTAATCCACTTCATCCTGTAGAAAGCCCTGTTCAGAGTTTCATATAATATTGAAACAATAAACAGACATGTATGGTGTCAAAGCTCTAAGGGAAAAATATATGGAGGTCTTTAAAAGAGTGTTTGGTCTTCCAAAAGTAAAAAATGAGTGTTCTTTGGGGTAAGGAAAGACATGCTCCCCTTAAAAAACACACACGGCAGAAAAAAACAATAAAATCAGACATCTAACCAAACACCATAAGTAAACCACAGAGCAGGTATTTAAAGACAACTCAGGTTAAAGAAAAGAAATGCAACGTGGCTTAAGTCAATGTCTTTGAATATTTCTGCTTGAAAAATAAAGTCATTTTTTCAAAAAGAGGGCTGTCATAGCATTTTCATTCTGAGACCGTCAAAACTGAAGCTCGGCCTTTGACGAACAGCCTCCGTGCCCTTTTGAAGCACGAGCACTGTCCCGGCCGGGCGAGGTGTGACAGAGTGCGCAAAGCAGTGACAAGGCAAGCGACTCACTTCCCTCTCCTCTCCCAACTTCTCAGTCATGACTCGGTCTCCCTTCTCAGAAAGGGAGGGTTTGGACCCTCCGCTCACGCGCCACACGGTCCGGAGAACCACGGCAGGGCTTTCGGGCACTGTGTCACCAGGACAACTGAAATAAACACGAGAGACACACGTGAAGGCCGGGGTTCTTCAAAGGCAAGGGGCTCTGACACTCCATAAATCACCGTGTCGGTCTGGGACAACAAAAGCGGCTCTCACGTACTGTACGCAGCTTCCTCCTGCTCTCCTTGCTGGCGGAGTCTGTTTGCATACCACATCTGGCTCCTTACTGAAAGCTTTATAAACGTAACAAATCAAGGAGGGTGAGAAAAGGGCAAGGGCTTCGGTCTCAAAACAACAAAGCCATCTTCATGGAGAATCCAAGGAAACAATTACTAAAAAAAAAAACCCAAACCAAGAGACAAATAAAAAATAAAAACCCAAATCAAAACCCCCACATTGTCTCAGGCATGACACTGAAATACCTTAAATTTGAACGTATATAAAGAAGCACGTATACATGGTAAGCTTTATGGTTTCAGTTGTATGACCCTTGGTGTGGTACTCAAGATGACAGTCTTCTCAAGATGATAGATGTAAAATACCGAGCATCTATTGTTGTGGGTGTGGGTGTGGGTGTGTGTGTTGTAGGGGGATGCTCAGTCGTATCCAACACCTTGCAATCCCATGGACTATAGCCTGCCAGGATCCTCTGTCCGTGGAATTTTCCAGGCAAGAATACTGGAGTGGCATGCCATTTCCTTCTCCAGGGAATCTTCCCAACTCAGGGACAGAACCCGTGTCTCTTGTGTCTCCTGCAGTCGCAGGCAGATTCCTGACCACTATGCTACCTGGGAAGCCATGCATCTACTGTTACCTGTGTTCAAATCAACTATTCTTTTACCTGGTAAGCAGATCAAAATTCCTATTGAGGTTTTTTGTTTGTTTTTGTTTTTTAAAAACTCAATGTTTGTTATATGGAACTGAGTAATTCTGCCATCTTAAAATTTTCCTCTAAATAGGTAGAGTATAAGAAGACCTAGCCTTCAAACCAGCATTAGTAAGTTTTCAGGAATGTGTGAGATCATTTTTCTGTCTGGTAGTTACCACACAGGTCTGCTTAACGCAGAGTGAATCAATAGTAATGACTACAGATCAAGATGTTTTTGCTGTTTCTTTTAAGATATTATCTTTACAGTGATAGTTCTGGGTAGTTTGTAATTATTCACTTCCTGGTCATTTAGTCATACATAATATTTAAATTAATCATATTGAATGAAACACCCTTTTTGTCTGTTTCCCAAGCTTCCAGCCTCTTGCATTTAGTCCATAAATATTAATTATCAGATAAATGTAATATGATTTCAACCTAAGTGGAAAATGAATGCATGCCATTTTATCATGAGACCTATAGTTTTGCTCTCTTATTCTGACAGAAGAGTTCATGCAGCAGAAATGCAATTATCAATTATTATCATATAGCTATGGATCCCAGTCTTTTCAAGAATGAAAACACTTACATTAAAGTAGCTGTATTTCTTTTATTTGAACTCTAAAAAATGCAAAGTGACAAGAAATACTGAAGGGAAACAATATTTTTGTATGAATTTATATTTTACTAATATCTGTTCAAAATTGGGAAAGGAGTACATCAAGGTTGCATATTGTCACTTTGTTTATTTAGCTTCTATGCAGAGTACATCATGCAAAATGCCAGGCTAGATGAATCACAAGCTGGAATCAAGATTCCCGGGAGAAATATCAATAACCTCAGATATGCAGATGACACCATCCTAATGGCAGAAAGTGAAGAGGAACCAAAAAGCCTCTTGATGAAAGTGAAAGAGGAGAGTGAAAAAGCTGGCTTAAAACTCAACATTCAAAAAACTAAGATCAAGGCATCCAGTCCCATCACTTCATGGCAAATGACAGGGAAAAAGTGCAAACAATGGCAGACTTTATTTTTGGGTCTCCAAAATCACTGCAGACAGTGACTGCGGCCAGGAAATTAAAATATATTTGCTTCTTAGAAGAAAAGCAATGACTAACCTAGACAATGTGTTAAAAAGCAGAGACATCATTTTGCCAACAAAGGTCCAACTAGTCAAGTCTATGTTTTCTCCAGTAGTCATGTATGGGTGTGAGAGTTGGACTATAATGAAAGCTGAGTGCTGAAGAATTGATGCTTTTGAACTGTGGTGTTGGAGAAGACTCTTGAGAGTCCCTTGGACTGCAAGGAGATCCAACCAGTCCATCCTAAAGGAGATCAGTCCTGGGTGTTCATTGGAAGGACTGATGCTGAGGCTGAAAGTTCATTACTTTGGCCACCTGATGCGAAGAATTGACTCATTTGAAAAGACCCTGTTGCTGGGAAAGATTGAAGGTGGGAGGAAAAGGAGACGACAGAGAACGAGATGGTTGGATGAATCATCGACTCAGTGGACATGAGTTTGAGCAAAACTCAAGGAGACAGTGAAAGATGGGGAAGCCTGGTGTGCTGCAGTCCATGGGGTCACACAGAGTCAGCCAGGACTGAGTGGCTGAACAACAATACTTATTTAAAAAAGAAAGGTATGTACAGTCCTAGACACACGTACACTTCACGGTCCACTGTCGAACACAAGCAGATGTGCAGACACCTTGGAAACATCCACAGATCACCCAGGACTGTGCCCCCTGAAGTCACGGAAACCTGGGCCCCCTGGCTCTTTCTTGTTCTTCTGGTCTCAGTTCAAGTCCCACCACCTCAGAGACATCATCTCCAGTGACCGCCCAAGCCAGGTTAGCAGCTTTCCTCCACCTCTTCTCTATCACGGCAGTGGTTTTCATTCATTTTCATTCACAATCATGATATCTAGTTCTCTTGCTTATTCATTTATTTGAGGATTGCCTGTTTCCCCCACTCAGAATGAAAGAAGGACCCTGACTTGTTAACAAACAGAAGGGTATTCCCAAAACCTAAAACTCACCCCATTTAAAGACCATTTAATTTCCACTGATCCAGAATCCACAAGACAAATGAATAAAAGAGACAAAATGGCTTAATTTACCAAGTTAATGTTACTAAGCTCCATTACTACTGTTTAAAAGAAAATCAACAATGGCAAGTCTTTACAAAGCCAGTAAAATGTGGCCCTCTTTATGGTTTGTTCTTACCTTTGTTTATTTTATATATGCCAGACCCCTCTGGAAGGACAGCTATCTTAGCATTACCTAGAGTTGGGAAATGAACATGCTATCAATCAGCTATGAAAACTGGAAATGTGTGCTTCATTTTTTAAATAAAAGGAAGACATTAAATTTCTCTTCCATTTTGTTTAAATACAAAACAATTTAAGAGGTGTACAGGGTAGGTCCACTGCTCTGCAGCAGGCATACCACTCACAAAAGCGCCCGGACTTTGTGGCAATACCCAAAAGGCTACATCACTCAAAAACTCTGGTCCCCAAGAGGGTCAGCGGGTGGCAAGGAGCAAAAAGATCAGCCATGAGTTTGTGTTCCCTGTCTGCTAAAGGAGCAACAAAGTGCCAAAAAGACAATTATGGTTCCAGGTACATCAGTCTGACCCAGAGGCTCTGTCATTAACAGAGAATACAGAGATCATCTTTGATACCCAAGGTCTCCAAGCTTGCCATGATGCTCAGAAGGTTTAAAAGTGCATTTATCTGACATCCCTGCACATTATTTCTTTACTGAAATCAATCCCTTCATAATAACAAATGAGAGTTTCCTTTTCCTTATACAGATGAGCGATGTGGGGTGTTTTCACACTTGGTTGGTAGGAAAGAATGTCGGGTGGCAGAAGTGGACTGTGGATTGCCATTTATAATTAACAACAGCAGATATATTTCCTTTCTTCCAATTCCTTTCATTCTTCTAATACAGGATAATTAAATCATGTGGCAGTTTAAAGTAACAGGTTAGCTTCTGAATATTTTTAAGGCCGTGCGAGATAGCAATTAAAAGGATTTTTTTTTTTTTTTTTTAACACCAGTAGTTTGGATCTTGCAAGTCAATCTATTGGATTCTTCTGTTTTGTAATTCAGGCAATTAATCAAGCAAAATAATACTATTTTACCTCTTTCTGTCCAGCCAGTCTCTACTGTAGATAAAGTCACTGAACCATGCACACTCAAACTTATAATTACCATGAATGACTCATCAACCTGAGGTTACTCACCTGTGTTCCTGGCAAACCAGCAGTGTGAGCACAAAATTCAGTGGAGGGAACATAAAGGCCATACTTGGCACCAGCTGTCCCAGAAGGAACAATGACTCAACAGGCAAGAAGGGATTAAATAATGGCAAAACACTGCTGCTTGCCTGATCACAGAAAAAAGGCCCAGAACAGGGTTTAAATGAGTCACAGCAGAGCAGAAAGGGCTTCAAAATAGGCTAGTATCTGAGAACATTAAAAATGCAACAACAGCTTAAGGTAGGTGAAAAACAAAGGTGTTTACACACCATCTACTATTCACCACACATCAACTCTTATTCCCTTTAATACAAACTTAACTAAATGCAGCCCTAATGACAGTGACAATATACTGAAGACAGAAAACTCTGAAATTATTTGCTTTACTAAAAGTCCAACTGGGTTTTTAGACATTAGATATGGCTGGGCCTTGTAATTAAACCCAAAGAGAGGTAGCTTTAAGGGTTTCCCGGGTGGCTCAGCAGTAAAGAATGTGCCTGCAGATGCCAGAGATGCAGCAGACACAGGTTCAGTCCCTGAGTCAGGAAGATAACCTGGAGAAGGAAATGGCAGCCCACTCCAGGCTTCTTGCCTGGGAAATCCCATGGATGGAGGAGGCTGGTGGGCTACAGTCCACGGGGTCACAAAGAGTAAGGCTTGATATAGCGACTAAAGAACAAGAAAGAGCAAACAACAACAAGAAAGTGGTTTTACTCGGCATCCTTGCAGGCCTGTGGTGAGCCAGCAGAAAACCTGGAGGTGTAAAACGGATACACGGTTTTATCTCTACCCATCGGTCTTTGCCTATAAACACATACTTTAAACATTTCATATGTTTTTGGACAGTTTCTCCATATTCCTAACAGTCAACCTAGCAATTTCAATCATAAACAAATTTATAAAAAATATCAGCATGTCAGCTCACGGTTTTTAAATTCATACTGTTAATGCAGATGAGGCATATATGTGTGATACACAAAGAGCACTTCTGAATTACATTTTATTAATTTTAGAGCTATCCAGTCAACAAAAACAAGACTGGGAGCTGACTGTGGCTCAGATCATGGACTCCTTATTGCCGAATTCAGACTTAAATTGAAGGAAGCAGGGAAAACAACTACCATTCAGTTCAGTCCAGTCCAGTAATTAGTCATGTCCGAGTCTTTGCGACCCCATGAACCACAGCATGCCAGGCCTCTCTGTCCATCACTAACTCCCAGAGTCCACCCAAACCCATGTCCATCGAGTCAGTGATGCCATCCAACCATCTCATCCTCTGTCATCCCCTTCTCCTCCTGCCCTCAATCTTTCCCAGTTTCAGGGTCTTTTCAAATGATTCAGCTCTTCACATCAGGTGGCCAAAGTACTGGAGTATCAGCTTCAACATCAGTCCCTCCAATGAACAACCAGGACTGACCTCCTCTAGGATGGACTGGTTGGAGCTCCTTGCAGTCCAAGGGACTCTCAAGAGTCTTCTCCAACACCACAGTCCAAAAGCATCAATTCTTCAGTGCTTAGCTTTCTTTATAGTGTGAGTCTCACATTCACACATGACCACTGGAAAAACCATAGCCTTGACTAGATGGGCCTTTGTTGGCAAAGAAATGTCTCTGCTTTTTAATATGCTGTCTAGGTTGGTCATAACTTTCCTTCCAAGGAGTAAGCGTCTTTTAATTTCATGGCTGTAATCACCATCTGCAGTGATTTTGGAGCCCAGAAAAACAAAGTCAGCCGCTGTTTCCACTGTTTCCCCATCTGTTTGTCATGAAGTGATGGGACTGGATGCCATGATCTTAGTTTTCTGAATGCTGAACTTTAAGCCAACTTTTTCACTCTCCTGTTTCACTTTCATCAAGAGGCTCTTTAGTTCTTCTTCACTTTCTGCCATAAGGGTGGTGTCATCTGCATATCTGAGGTTATTGATATTTCTCCCAGCAATCTTGAGCTAAATCAAATCCCTTATGATTATTCAGTGGAAGTGAGAAATAGACTCAAGGGATTAGATCTGAGAGAGTGCATGATGAACTACGGACTGAGGTTCCTGACATTGTACAGGAGGCAGGGATTAAGACCATCCCCAAGAAAAAGAAATACAAAAAGGCAAAATGGTTGTCTGAAGAGGGTTTACAAATAGCTGTGAAAAGAAAAGACGTGAAAGAAAAGTAAAGATATATCCATTTGAATGCCGAGTTCCAAAGAATAGCAAAGAGAGATAAGAAAGTCTTCCTCAGTGATCAATGCAAAGAAACAGAGGAAAACAATAGAATGGCAAAGACTAGAGATCTCTTCAAGAAAATTAGAGATACCAAGGGAACATTTCATGCAAAGATGGGTACAATAAAGGACAGAAGTGGTATGGACCTAACAGAAGCAGAAGATATTAAGAAGAGGTGGCAAGAATACACAGAAGAACTATATAAAAATGATCTTCAGGACCCAGATAACCACTATAGTGTGATCACTCACCTAAAGCCAGACATCCTGGAATGCGAAGTCAAGTGGGCCTTAGAAAGCATCATTACGAACAAAGTCAGTGGAGGCGATGGAATTCCAGGTGAGCTATTCCAAATCCTAAAAGATGATGCTATGAAAGTGCTTCACTCAATATGCCAGCAAATCTGGAAAACTCAGCAGTGGCCACAGGACTGGAAAAAGTCCGTTTTCATTCCAATCCCCAAGAAAGGCAATCCCAAAGAATGCTCAAACTACCACACAATTGCATTCATCTCACACACTAGCAAAGTAATGCTCAAAATTCTCCAAGCCAGGCTTCAGCAATACATGAACTGTGAACTTCCAGATGTTCAAACTGGTTTTAGAAAAGGCAGAAGAGCCAGAGATCAAATTGCCAACATCAGTTGGATCATCGAAAAAGCAAGAGAGTTCCAGAAAAACATCTATTTCTGCTTTACTGACTATGCCAAAGCCTTTGACTGTGTGGATCACAATAAACTGTGGAAAATTCTGAAAGAGATGAGAATACCAGGCCACCTGACCTGTCTCTTGAGAAATCTGTATGCAGGTCAGGAAGCAACAGTTAGAACTGGACAGGGAACAACAGACTGGTTCCAAATAGGAAAAGGAGTACGTCAAGGCTGTATATTGTCACCCTGCTTATTTAACTTATATGTAGAGTACATCATGAGGAACGCTGGGCTGGAAGAAGCACAAGCTGGAATCAAGATTGCCGGGAGAAATATCAGTAACCTCAGATATGCAGATGACACCACCCTTATGGCAGAAAGTGAAGAAGAACTAAAGAGACTCTTGATGAAAATGAAAAACAAGAGTGAAAATGTTGGCTTAAAGTCAACGTTCAGAAAACTAAGATCATGGCATCCAGTCCCATCACTTCATGACAAATAGATGGGGAAACAGAGGAAACAGTGGCTGACTTTATTTTTCTGGGCTCCAAAATCACTGCAGATGGTGACTGCAGCCATGAAATTAAAAGACGCTTACTCCTTGGAAGGAAAGTTATGACCAACCTAGACAGCATATTAAAAAGCAGAGACATTACTTTGTCAACAATGGTCTGTCTAGTCAAGGCTATGGTTTTTCCAGTAGTCATGTATGGATGTGAGAGTTGGACTATAAAGAAAGCTGAGTGCAGAAGAATTGATGTTTTTGAACTGTGGTGTTGGAGAAGACTCTTGAGAGTCCCTTGGACTGCAAGGAGGTTCAACCAGTCCATCCTAAAGGAAATTAGTCATGAGTGTTCATTGGAAGGACTAATGTTGAAGCTGAAACTCCAATCCTTTGGCCACATGATGCAAAGAGCTGAATCATTTGAAAAGACTCTGAAGCTGGGAAAGATTGAAGGCAGGAGGAGAAGGGGATGACAGAGGATGAGATGGTTGGATGGCATCACTGACTCAATGGACTTGGGTTTGGATGAACTCTGGGAGCTGGTGATGGACAGGGAGGCCTGGCGTGCTGTGGTTCATGGGGTCGCAAGGAGTCTAACATGACTGAGCAACTGAACTATACTGAACTGAACTCAACATTTGCTGCTTTCTTATCTCTTTTTTCCTAATTCATATGTTACTGTGGATATTCCATTTCAAGGTTTTTTTGAACAATGAGTACCTCACTCAGATTTGAGACAATAGTAAGTACTCTCATTTTCCTAAAATCTCTTTCTAAATTGTGTTTCAAAGCTTTTAGTTAGCAATTAAATTTAGATTGCTCCATAGAAGATTTTTATGAAGACAAGCAGAAGGATCAAACACTGCTCCAAAAAGTCAGTCAAAAGAAGACATGATACCATTTTGTGTATAACCATAAGTAGAGAATCACAGAAAACAGAAATGTATTAGCTCATCCAGAAAGTTAAAAGGACAAACACGTTATATCATTCTAGAATAATCCTAAATCCAGACTGTAGATTTCAGAAAGAGAACACTTCTTTTTGTAATAACAGTAGATTTCAACTGTAAGACTCAAAGCCTCAGAAATGAAGACTGATTCTGGTTCCAGTTCCATGAGTCTATAGCCAGAATTGCATTTTTTCTGGAGCAATTCATTCCAACATGAGGCTTACATGGAAACATTATTCCCAAAACCAAGACTGGGTTTTACATGGAACTTCTGCTTTCTCTGCCAGGAGAAAGCAAATAGTCCCAACTTGACTGCATCTGAACACGGATACCCTCTGCCATGGTTATGCTGTTGTATTCCACAAGCAAAAGCTATGTGAGTTCCACCTTTCTAGAAATCATCCTCATATGTGCTTTTATATTCAGTTATGGATTATAAATAGATTCTCTGATTTAATAGTTTCCCAAGTGAAAAGTATGGAGAGAAAAATAGAACAGAATTTACTTCTGAATGTAAAAGTGCATATTTTATGCCAACAACTAAATCAGTGGAGTAGCAAGTCATCCCAAGGAGATCAGGGAAGCAAATTCCTAAATAATAAGGTGTTATGGTAAAAAAGAGTATGAGAATAAACTCTTAAGTACAATGTGAAATTGTACTTAATTGTATTGTATCAAATGTAGTGATACAGTAGTAGGTGAGAGTGCCAGAAAAAGACCATCAAGCCATTAGAAAAGCTGCAAGTTATAAAAAGATGGTTTAAAGTGAAAAGAAAGACACTCTGCTTATGCTGGTCTTTTAATATAATGAGTATAGGTACCATCATGTAGTTACCTTTTTGATATAGAATAGCCAACTATATTAATTATAAAATATCAGATTTCTACTTTATTCTCTACTGCATAAATCAGGAGAAAACATTTTAGTGCTGGGAAAAATTAAGTTATTTGGGCTTTTTAAATTTTCTGAGCTTCTGACTAAAAATAAGGCCTTACATTTTGCCTAAGAACCAGAAAACCCAAAAGTATCATGTTTTTGTTTTGTTTGCAAATTGGTTATTCAAATAAACTTTCTTTTACAATGACAATTTAAAATCCTTTTAGACTGGGGTGCATGGATGTGTGTGTGTGTGTCTGTGAATGTGTGAGTGTGTGTGAGTAGTGTATGTGAGTGTGAGTATGTGTATGTGAGTGTGTGTTTGAATGTGTGAGTGTGTATGTATGTTGGGAGAATGGAATGAGAGAAAATAACGACCCTAACATGATTATATCAGTAAAATTAATTTACCTATTCTCAAACACATGCACAAGCAACTTACATGGCAGGCAAAAAGGTTCAAAATAACCTCATGCAACAGATGTGAAAAATGTGAAAAGATACAAAGAAGGTCCAATAATAATGAACAGTGTTCACTGGAAGGACTGACCTTAAAGCTGAAACTCCAATCCTTAGGCCACCTGAAGCAAGGAGCTGACTCATTGGAAAAGACCCTGATGCTGGGAAAGATTGAGGGCAGAAGAAGGGGACCACGGACGATGAGATGGGTGGATGGCATCACCAATTCAATGGACATGGGTTTGGGTGGGCTCCGGGAGTTGGTGATGGACAGGGAGGCCTGGCGTGCTGCGGTCCGTGGGGTCACAGCGTCGGACACGACTCCACGACGGAACCGACTGGCTGAGTGACAGTGCCGGGCAACCAGGTTCCATTCCTGCACCCGACGCCCTCAGACCATGGAAAACCCACCGCTTTCTCCCCGAGAAGTGATGGTGTCCAGAATGGTCTCCACAGACGTTATTTCAAGAACCGAGACATAAAGTGGTTTTCAGGAAACAAAGCCGGGAGGATAAGCGGACCCGAGGAAGTAAGAGTTGGCACCACCAACACAGAAATCGGATCTCTAACCTGACAGAGGGCTGGTGACTCCAGAGAAAGCCCCTCAGCAGCTTTCCATGGGAACCGGAAACGGCAGCAGCCACCCCGCTGACGTCACACGGGGCTGCGCGCGCCGACGGCGAGGGCTCCCGGCTGGGGCTGAGGCGGAAGCAGGGCCTCCGGGCCTTCCTCCGGGACGAGGCTCAGTTTGAGAAAGTAACCACGGCTTTTACTAAGTACCTTATTCATGACTGGGAAGCTTTCTTTGTCATCACAGTCAACATCAATTTAATTTACTCAGAGCATATCTGAAGTACCCTTAAAACTCCATAATGTTTAAAAAAAAAAAAGGTGAAATTCCAAGTTTAATAAAAATGGAATGATGAAACTTGCTTGACCACTCGGTTAAGCTGTGGCAATTTTATGTATGTGATATGAGTCTAAAGTCACAGGAAGCCCTCCAGCTAACTTTCATACACTTCTATTCTTGGTTATATTAAATAGTTCATTAATTTTCTCTCTCCATCTTCTCACAGCTGGAAGGTTCTTTCTAAACACAACAATAAAAGCCATTTGGAAATTAAATGTGTAGTACCTCTCTCGGTGATACCATTTTGGTCAAATGTGCTGCAAATTAAATTTAATAGTTTAGCTTTATCATATACATAGATGTAGGTATAAAGAGTTACTTTGTCATATATAATATGATAGGAAGATGGATGAGATATGTTCTAGGGTTTTCAAATTGGATCATGACCCATTAATGGGTAGTAGTAGCTTTTTGTTAACTGAACAGAACATATCACAGTTACTTCCCTGTAGTGAGGGAAGTATTCTGTAAAATTTTTGCTTTCATTTTGTGTGTATTTGTGTACATGTGTTTTCTCAAACACTTAGAAAACAAATTTCTTACCATGGGTTACTATTTAAAAAATGAATGCTTAAGAAACACTATCTAGGGTAAAATTTGTGTGTTTTCTTTTAAGATTGTTCAGGTTCAAGTTAAATTCAATCAGCTGATGAATTATTCTGACACTGGTAGACAAATAGTTGGTACAATTGGAAAAAACTAGGCTAAAACATTGCAAAAGTGTTAACAGGATATTTCAAATCATCTAACCCACTGTTCTCTGTTCACAGGTTGAGGAAATAGGCCTATGAACTATGTAGTATGTTCTATAGCCTATGTACTATATATAGCCTATGTACTCTGTTCATAGGCCTGGTGAAGACCCCAAACTCAAGCTTTGTTCATGTCAGCATTAGACTCAGTTCATGCTCCAGGCCAGATAATCTCAGACTGCCAGCAAGTGCACCGCAGTCCAAGAAAATCACTGGCCAGAAGAGGTAGCTACGTGCCATCCTGTCCAGACGGTGCCCTCCAAGGCTCTGGCTTCCCCTGGGTGGGTGCAGGCAGCCGGACTGGAAATGCATGGGATCCGGACAAGTGAGAGACAGGAAAAGGCAAAGAGCCGGGAGGTGAACTGCTTGCCTTTCCTCTCTATGATGGATTGGTCCAAGGCAGAGTGGCTGTGGGGCCCCTGATGGCTCAGTTGGTGAAGAAACCACCTGCAATGCAGGAGACCCCAGTTCTATCCCTGGGCTGGGAAGACCCCCTGGAGAAGGGACAGGCTACCCACTCCAGTATTCTTGCCTGGAGAATTCCATAGACTGTATAGTCCATGGGGTCACAAAGTGTCGGACACGACTGAGTGACTCACTTTCAGAGTGGTTGTGAAATACACCTGTCCCGCTGCCCCTCCAAGGACCGATTGACCACTTCTGCTTTGTGCCGAAGCCGTGGCGACCCAATGACACACCCCCTGTACCGCTTTCCCACCTTTCCAGCCTGATTCATTTCTCCCACACATTCTTGTTGCCCTGAAATTGCATGGTCCACCAGCCTCCTCCCCCAGCAAAGTGTTAGCACATCAGTTACGGATTCATGCTCTGCCTCCTAGAAAGCCCAGACTAAGATAATTTCTTATAAACAAACGCTGATTCCACTGTGCATTGGTAACATGGGGGGAAAAAAAAGAGGTTTTAGATATTACCTACACATAGAGTTTGTCTTATGTTTTCATATCAAGAAATCTTTCCAGCTAAATGAAGATTTTCTACCTTTCAACTTTAAACAGAGTCAGGATTCATTGCAAGCATCTCAATCACATTCCAGCTTTGGCAATCTAGTTGTAACAGTCAGAATAAGTTAGATTATGAAGCCGTAACATCCAGCTCCCAAATTTCAGGAACCAAAAACAAGGATTTATTCTTTGCTTGTACCACATGCCCACTGTAGGTCAGTAAGGGGGATCGGCTCACGGGAGTCACTCAGAGACCAGGCTGACAGTCTGCATGTTTGTGGTCATGCAGAGATGGAAAATAGTACAGCGACTCGGGCAAACTACATGCTGCTCCTGCCTAGAACTGGCATGGATCGTCTCCACTCACACCTGGTTGACCAAAGCTAGTCACAAAGTCACACCAGATTTCAAGAGGGATGAGACGTGCCCTTCTATCACAGGTCCAGAAGGTAAGAGAGCTAAACCTTTGTAGAAGTCTGAATGACTAACACAGACAAGTTATCTCCACGATAGGAACAATTTATGCTTGGTCTCTACTCCAGTGACTTGCTGTGGTTTCTAATGGGCTATGTAAAGTATATGTAATGGGCTAAGTAAAGAGCTGACTCATTTGAAAAGACCCTGATGCTGGGAAAGATTGAAGGCAGGAGGAGAAGGGGACAACAGGATGAGATGGTTGGATGGTATCACCGACTCAATGGACATGAGTTTGAGTAAACTCTGGGAGTTGGTGATGGACAGGGAGGCCTGGTGTGCTGCAGTTCATTGGGGTCGCAAAGAGTCAGACACGACTGAGCAACTGAACTAGCTGACTGATGCGAAGTATTGGGGCATTTGGGAACTTATCTTAGAAGTCAAATTCACATACACGGTTCACCATACACAGACAGAGGGAGAAATCTGGGCTGAAATTCTGGTTATGCCGCTTACTGTCTTGGCCTTAAGAAAGCCCTTTAATGTATCCCAGTCTGGGTCCCACATCTGTAAAAGAGGAAACAATATCCATCTTGTAGGTCTGCTGTAGGGATGAGTGATAAAGGGCTTCCTGTCCCACACTGGGCCTAGACAGGACATGCTGAAATAAGGCCACTGGCGCTGACGGTGTTTGCCAGGAGCTGTGCTTTGACTCTTCTGTCGAGAGGAATCCAGCTGTGTTATTATTCCCTTTTGCCATATTTATATACTTTATTATTAATATAGGTGTATCACTTTATAAAGAGAATTTTTAAAATCAAATTTGCCAATGAATTAAAATTGCAAAAAGATTTAGAATTTGACAGGATGCCCTTTAATAGAGATTTTTTTTAAAGCCCACTACTCAGGTTCAGAAAAGTCAGCTACAGCGATCCAAAAGGAAGGCAAATCTCTAACTGAAATTCATGCAAATTAGTGAGGGATCTTGGCTAACTGCAAGCTCACCATGAACCAGTGAGACAGGGCTGTCCCTCAAATCTAAGTAATCCTAGCCTTTAATTAAAACCTAGCGTCCAGATCAAGAGATGTAACCTTTGACTTACACGGTATATAGACAATAGACTATTGTGGTGCTTAGGGTGTCCTCTTGTGAAATTCTCCTGACAAATGAAGGGGACACACAGGATGGTGGGTGTGCAGAAAGCATGACAGATGAGGAATGACTGGGGGGAAAAACTGGAGATGTTTAGGCTGGAAGAGAGATGGTCTTAGGAAACATGATACCTGCCCTCCAATACCTGAAGGGTTGTCGGGCAGAATAGATCTTTCTCTGCACTACTCTAGGGAACAGGAGGGGGACAAAGCCGTAGGGATCATCCCTTGACTGATGGTGTGATCATGGCCAAGCGGAGGCCAACTGCTGACCCACTGAGGGGACGCCGGCAATTCCAGATGGGCCAGAGCCAGAGCTTAGCATCACGAATGTGCTTTCTCTCCAACCCCAAGCATCTATCAGCCTCTGGATCTGCTGTACTTGTTCTAAATAGGCATCTCCTCCTTTTCTTTTTAATAAAGACATTATAACAATGCTAATGTAATGTGCAGGAATTCATTTACCCTGCTCATGCTACAGAAACCTTGATTTAGTGGATCTCCCTTCAGGTTACCAGTGTCTGCTGCTGGCTGCAAATATAATAAAGATGCTGACAGTTCTGAATTACTGGAGTTCTACAAATGATCAACTCCAGCGGTAAACAGGAGAGAAATAAAAGGTAAATTTCGGTGGCCAGGTCAACGGGGGGGTGATACCGGCCTTTTCTACATAATTGAAGGCCTCCTGAACAGGCTGGCGAATAGGTGCCTCTTGGCAGAGGAGGAAGAGAACGTCCAGATGGCTCTGAGTTGCAGGACACGGAGGTTAATGGAAAAGTGGGAACGGCTGTGTTTTATGGGCCCTGCGGAAGATGGATGGCGGGAGATGGGCAGGAGGAATTATTTCTTATCTGGGAAAGGCCGAGGTGAAGAGACGGAGCAACAGTGAGGAGGGGAGAGCCCCCAAGAAAGGGCGCGGCTGCAGGGGGGCCTGGGGGACATTGAGAGGCCAGGTCAGCCTTGCCCGGGGTCCCTGACCTCATCCGTAGTTAAGCATCGGGCTCTGAAAGTGAATGACCCACACTTTCCCGCCCAGCGGAACGCCCACCCGCTCCCCTGGACCGCTGGCTGTCGGAACCGGACGTGCGGACCCAAGGCCCTCCGCGTGTCCGAGGACGCCTGGGCACCGCGGGGACCTCCTCCCCGTCCACCTGCTGTATGGCCATCTTGCAAGAGCAATCCGTCAAGCCTCCCGGTTTTCAGACTTGCGGGCTGGAAACTGCCACGTGAAAGGGAGACCACTTTTAAAGAGCAGTTTTAACAACCTCCTAATCTTCCATCGGAAGCCTTGTCTCCTGGCTCTGCACACAAGATGACCTAAGGTTCACGCCACTGTTAACGTCTGAGCAGACAAAGACCGTGTCCCCCCATCCGCCCACCCAGCCCCAGTCTCCAGGTTGTCTTTCTGCTGCGTGCAGAGATTTTTGAAAAGAGAGTACAATAAATTCCATGCACGATGGCTTACTGCTGGCCAAAGAGTGAGCTCCTGAAATGCACCTTTTATTTATTGGGGTTGGGGAAGGGAGGTGGTAATGTTTCCTGTATTGGATGCCTTATACTTTGCAGACCTTTGGGGACTCATCTCTGCTGAATTCTTTAACAGCTGAGATGACAAGGATGTCCATTACCCAAATGGACAGCACTCTCTATTGATCAGGCCTCCACTTAGCATCTCATTTGTCATCCTATTGTCTCCCATCTTCCCTGGTCTCCGTGTGAAGGGGGAATCTTTTTTTTCAGGTGTTAGAAAGTTAATCTACATTCCAGGCACAGCTGAGCAATTAAAACATATAATGAGCAGAACACTTTAGCGGCTGCACCTACAGAGAAGCCTGAATTGGGCTTCTCCCTATCTCCCCCACACAGGCCAGAGGAAGTTAAAGAGGTAATCCACTCCCGGAAAAGCCCAGAAGAATAACTATAATACTCTTCAAACCTTAGCTGTGTCAAGTGCTTGCTTTGCCTCCATTTCTGCTTTCAGAAACTCATTTTAAAAGATAAAAAGGAATATTACAGGAAGAAAGCCCAAATCCCAACAAAACAAAGGAAGGTCTACCTAATCTTGCCAGTTAATCATTTGGGGAAAAGACACGCTCTGCATCTAATTAGATCTATGCAGTTAAACATCCATCAAGAATTTTCCTAGAAAGAGTATGTTTTATGGAGTTCTCATATGAGGGATTAAATTGGGCATGTGGAAAGCAACCTTGATCCATTTAATGGACTCCCCCCAAATATACATCAGCGCCCATGTCACGGAGCTAGATGGCTTCTTTATCCTCTCCCCAAAATGCAATAACAGAAAATAATTAAACATCTCTCAGACCCAAACGGCACAGTCATTAGGCAACAGTCAATGACTGGAACTGCCGTGAGAGCCTGAACCACACTTTACCCTGACTTTTCTGGCCATTTTGATTCAGAAAGCTTTCCATATCCGGATCTCCCCGGAGAACCATTTTATGATGCTATAAAGACTGTCAACCAGAGGGGAGCTCCCCAACACCTGAGCCACACACAGAACTATCAAATGACATTTAATTGCGAGCTGACACTGTATGTCTGGGCCTGCATTCTGATCTCCAAATATTATCCACACCGCTGTCTGCAGAGATAAGACTGTTATGATAACAGCGGATCAAACCAATTAGACCCGGGAGCAGCAAATACATCAAGATCTTGACTCTCACCAGAGAGTTTGAGGGTATATAAACTAAAAGAGGCCCAATGTTATCTCCCTTATGAAAGAAACAGGACTGGAGGCCTCTTTCCTTTTGTGTTTGTGGGTGAGTGTTTTCATGTAAACACACGGGCTGCGAGCAAGCAACACGTGCAAGGTGCATGAGCTACTAATTACTTTTACATCTAGTGTTGACGCAAAGATGATAAAGACTGTAAACCTAGGTCATTTTTTTAAATACTTAATACTGATGGTGGTTTCATTGATAAATTCAAGCAGGCTGTCCTAAGTGTACTCAGGACAATTTTCTTTCTTTCACTGAATTCAGCATCTTTTCTGTTTTTTAGCAGACAAGATTCTCCTAGTGTCTCTACTGTCCATACCCATATTACATCTGATTCGTGGTATGTTTGCAGCACCAGAGCCAAAACACCAGGTGGAAGTGCCAAGCCTTAACCCCAAGTTACTTCTGGTGGACCACAGATAAGGAACCAGCGCTGAATTGGGGTGAAACGAACAGTATACATGAGATTCCCCAGAAACCTTATCAAAATCTGACAGCTAAACAGGATACTAGGAAATTTGTCAACCACATGATGTTCTAAAAGAAAACAAACTTGATAGAAAGGGGAGTGGTATACCTTCAAAGGGAGCCTGTTTCTATACAGCGTGAATTTTCTTTTCATGAAAAATACAGTGTAATAGAAGTTTGTCACTAAAGAAAATATTCCATTTTCTTTGTAAAAATGCCTTTCTATACTTTTTGTGAAAAAAAAAAAAGATATACTCTCCAACATGTACACTTTTCTGATAAGAACGGGGAAAAATTAGGACCTATTTCATTTAGCTCTGTCTCATACCTGGGGCATAAATAGAGGATAATAACCTGTATTGTCCAAAAGAGGAAGGAAATAGCAAAGTAGCATTCAATAGCGGTGGGTGGGCAGGTAGATAGAGGACTTCAGACTTAGAAAGAAAAACAAATATCACATGTAACAGGTGAACAATGATTATCTGTAGAGAGGAAAAAAGACTGGAAGCCTAATGGTTCCCACATAAGAAACAACACAGTGTACAGTTTACAAAGAAAGAAATTTACCAGTAGCATCAGATAAATAATAGTGAAAAACTTCAATGTCATTGTTCTATGGATCTGACTGCACTCTTCCTAAGACTATGATGAGGTAAAATACAGAACAAATAGAGCCAAGAATATAGACTAGAAAATAAAATAGAAAGTTTGAAAAGCATAATACCAATCTTCATTACATAAGAATATTTTACAGAGAACAGAGACTAGGCATTCTTCAGTTCAAGATAATCAGGGTTCTGTCAGAGTAGCACAAACAAAAAAAAATTTTTTTGTTTTTTTACCAGCAATAAAAATCAATTTCCAGATTTGGAAAAGTCATATGCAAAGAAAGTAGTGTCTGGTCTATTTTCTTAGTTGGTGACAGTTGTTATCTTGAGACTCTTTTGGACTAAAGAGATAGCAATTAATTTTAGTAGTCATTATTATTCTCACAGTTAACAGTGCTGGAACAGCCACTGCGCCAAGGTCTGGAGGAAATGCTAATATCCCTCGTTTTGCAAATAGCCAGCAGTCCTTAGTCAGAGTCCAGTCTACACTTCTTGTCGATCTGCTGCTGCTGCTGCTAAGTGGCTTCAGTCGTGTCCGACTCTGTGCGACCCCATAGACGGCAGCCCACCAGGCTCCGCCGTCCCTGGGATTCTCCAGGCAAGAGCACTGGAGTGGGCTGCCATTTCCTTCTCCAATGCATGAAAGGGAAAAGTGAAAGTGAAGTCGCTCAGTCGTGTCTGACTCTTCGCGACCCCATGGACTGCAGCCTACCAGGCTCCTCTGTCCATGGGATTTTCCAGGCAAGAGTGCTGGAGTGGGGTGCCATTGCCTTTTCTGGGGAGTTCCTACTTCATCCTCTTGAGTCTTTCCCAGCCCTTTCAGGGAACCCTGTCTTCTCCTTTGACCCCACAGCATCCTCTACATTCCTTTTCCTGCTAGCCAAGCCCTCTTCCACGGCAGGGACCACTGCTGGAGCAGGTCTGCACACTCAGCACAGTGGGCTTCACAGGCAGGAGGCGGGCACGGAACTCCTGGGGAGACTCAGATGACGCCATAGAACCACCCCCTCTCCCTGTCTATTCTCTGCAACATCCCTACTGCAGAGAAGCCGCTGGTTAAATAAGACACGAAATGATGGCATGTGGAAGCCTTCAGAAACCGACTTCCTGTTGCACTATTCACCTGTAGCAATGATGGACAGACTCCCTACACAAAAAATGAGATCCTGATTTAATGAGGCAAAGCCCCAGTGTCTGAATTATGGGGGGCAACTCAGGAGATTCTAATATGCAACCAGAGCAGAAGATTACTGGCAAAGAATTATAACTTCTTTATCAAATTCTTTCCTTCATTTCCTACCACAGGCCATTCAACTGCATCTTTATGTTGCTTGTGGCCAAGCATATTGTTAATAAAAATTAATCAATATTTTAAAAATCTATTCCAGGCACACTTAGGACACTGCTTGTAATCTATTATTTTTAATGGATAGTCACCACACCAACCTTGAAATGAAGATAGACAACATGCCCAAATTCTCAAGTCAGAAAATATTTCTTATTAAAAAGAAATACATATATAATATATTAAAATATGTAAAATAGGTGCTCAAAAGCCTTCCAATCAGTGTAGTAATATATATATATATATATATATATATATATATTTTTTTTTTTTCCCCCCAGCACTGATTCTGAGTCAGGTATGACTCTCAACTTGGAGATACAAATAATACAGAGATTTCCCTCAAGGAACTTAAACTCAGTGAAATTTAAAAAAGTTTTTTGTTTAGTTAACAATACTATTTTTCATTAGTACATTGGTGATTTTAATTGTAATACCTGCCCACACATACTCTTACATAACATTCATGATAATTCAATGAGAGATCATGATCATTTCACCAATGATGAAATACACCTTCAGAGAGGTAGAGTGGTTAGCTCAGCTCACACAGTTATTAGGTAACAGAGCCATGCAAACCCCAGTTTCTAAGTGCTTTCCCCTAAATCCAGGGGCAAACATCATGTTAATTACTGTGCTGTATGCAAAGAGATTAAACTCTGGTCCTAAGACCTCAAAGGAGGCTACAATCTAGTTATGGGAGGAAGCCAGATACACACAAATGATTAGCATATAATACACTGCAGTGTTTGCAAACACTGAGTAAATGATAGAGGAAAGTCAGCTGGCCTACAGGGTTGCAAAGAAGGAGCGGACTGAGATTGGAAAAGTGGGCGAGGCTTTTTGCAGCGTGGACCCTGGGTTGAGTCTTAAAAGGATGGATAAAGCTGGATAAACAGGAAGAGGGGACAAGAAGCTCTGTGGATGAGTTGTCTCACCCGAGGCAACTCGGAAAGTTCCGGCTAAAAATAAATACACAAAGTATGCATCACCAGTTTTCATTTTGTATATAATTTGGGACCCAGAATATTTCACTCACTATAGCCAAGTTAACTCAATATAGAGGAAAACCTGGGTTCCGCTCTCAAACTTATCCACTCATGTACATTTTCTTAAGGAAAACATTAAATCTATCAAGGTATGGACTGAGGCTCGACTATGGGCAAAGCCCTAGGCGTGCCACTCTGAGAAGTACCATGCGCTGCTCCACTTTGCAATGGTTTAGGATCTCACGGAGCACGGACACAAACGTGTGGGTGCTCTAATGAAATATCACACGACTAGGAAACATATGCGGGGTCTGCACAGCAAGTGCAGTGAACGTGCGGAGGAAAAGGGAGATTTCGATGAGCGGGTTGCTGGGACAGTGGTCCCGGCCAGTAGGGTACAAGCAAAGGTAACGGGGACGGGAGGAGCGAAAAATGCACTCATCAACTCATCCGACAGACTGTGCAGGGTCTACCCAGTAAAGCCCTGGAGAGAACACACTTCACCAAGGGTCCCGTAGCAGGAAGAGAAGGTTCAAGAGAGCGATGACACAGTTAACCCCTGTTATGTTCCTAGTGTTATAATTCCATCCACAATGGCCCGACTCGGCTTCAGTGGTCGAGGAGAAGGGGTCTGGGGAGAAGACGCACCTCCTCATGCTCTGGATCCTTTGAGGCACTCAGCTTTTTCTCTTTGGTGACGGCGCCCTTGCTTTGATACGGTTTCCGGCTTATAAAATTAACCGCGGCACGCAGAAGCCCCATCACAACATTGCCAGCTTGCAAGGTCTCACGCGCAGAAAGGAGCGCGAGTACATTAATGACAAGGCAGGCTTTAGAATCCCATTCGCGCCCAGAGAAGTCCCGGAGCACCCACACGTCCTTGGGAGCTGCCTGGGGGGCAGCGGGTGCTCAGGCTGGAGCCCTGACCCCGTTTCTCGGGGAGGTGATCCTGCTTCTTGTGCCTGGACTGGTTAAGGCCACACATGCTAACTGAATCTACGGCGCTAAGAAGCGCTGCAGTTTGCAAGGGGAGTGGCATGCTAAGGCTACGCCCAGCTCTGTGTCCACGAGGGATTCCGCTGCTCCTCTGAACAGGAGGGCACACGGCAGTGGGAAAGAGTAACCGCGGCCTGAATGCTGGCGATGCGCTTCATCCACGACCACCGGAGCTACGGGGAACGTGCCTGGAAGGGAAGTGAGCTTTCGGGGGTGCGGAGGGGGCCTCGCTGGACTTTGAAAGCTCTTAAAAAGTTCAAACCACTCTGCATACCATTGGAGGCAAACTCTGCTTAAAAGGAAAAGGGGGGGCGGTGGGGGGGGGGTGTCACTAAAAAGTCACTAAAAGAAGCATTCGTTCCAGAGCCAGAGGTCAGGACAGGCTTTGGGAGGTGGCTTTCAGCAGCACACCTTCACCGATGAATTCTGGCCTGGGAGGACACACGGGGAAGTTCAGGTAATCAGGCTGCCTTTCACGCAGAAATGCTCATCGTGACTCTCTCTTCTGGGCGATGCTGAGGGGAGTGAGGGAATGCTAACTCCTTAGACAGATGACCTGACAGATGGACTCCAGGGAGGCAAGCTCCATCCTGGGGGTGAGTGGGGGAGGGAAGAAGAGTCAAGAAGCAGATAAGAAAAACACAAAGGGCATGCCACTCCTTAAGCTTGACAAACACACACAATTGTGGCCGTAACTAGGATACATAGTCAAGACCAGTGAAGCATTAAGTCATATTCTAACAGATGATCTAAAACCAGATCGCAAATGCATGAGAGAACCTGTTTAGGAAACAGTTTGCTACTATTTTTAAAATGCTTTCTATACTTCCACTTATTTAAAAAAGGAAAAATGTCTTATTAAAATGAAAAGGATGTCACTGAAAAAAGTTGCCTCTCTTCAACTTTTTTACCCTAACTTCATGAAAACATCATTGCAAAGAATCGGAGCAGATTCAAGGAATAATGCAAATGTATAACATGCATGAAAATACCCATTGATGAGGTAGTTAAAGATGGGGAAAGTTAGTCACTTCTGCTATAAATTATGAAAGCTAATAAAAAGATCACCCACTATTACCAGATGCTTTAGGACTATAAATTTGTAAGAGCTTTATTAAAAGAAATTAGGCAATCAATATACATTCAGAATCAAATGTTCATAGATTTTGACCAAGAAAGTCTGATTCTAGGAAGCTACCCTAAGGAAATCATCAAAATATGGATAAAGATTTCTGTTTAAAAGCTTTAATCAAGAAAATAACATTATAAAGATTTTAATGATATGTATAAATAATTATACTATTAACTGAGAAAAATTAGGCTGCAGAATTACACTCACAGTATGATTACAACTACCTAGAAAGAAGAAACCACAAATCAATGTTTTCATATGTATACAGGAAAAAAGACTGAAAGCTAATGCACCAAAACACTACCGACAATTATCTATGGATTCTCCTTTTACTTTTAATTCATTAGAATTTTACAAATGTTACAAATGATAAATATTATAGTCCGAAAAACACAAAGTCTACAACTCCAAAAACAGCAGTAAAAAAATTACCACAAAGCTACTCCATGAATTATTTATGAAGGAATAAAAGATTAGATTAGAGCAGATATGGTCAATTTTCTCTAACACAACATGATATTTACCCAAAACTTTTATCAGTTATAGATTAATAAATAGGAAGGCCAGGTAGTAACGTCTCACCATTTGTCTACACACACATGCCCAGATTAAAGCAGGCAAACCTCAGCTTTAAGCCCAAACTGTAAGAAAGAAAAAAGAAAAGAATGTTCTAAGTTTCCAGAAGCCAACTGTATAGATTTTGTACTTGATAAGAGGATAGGGACAAATGAAGAGCTATCTTTGGAAAACTTGATTCCATTTGGGGAATTTAATGGCTGACCTGTAGAAAAAGGCTGATCAACATTTTGATTATTCTCTCTGTTCTACTGGTAACCTCAGATACTTAAATTATTTTTATAGTGTATCTACAAACTATAAATGTTTGTAGATACACTATAGTTTTACCTTTTTAGACATCTGATGTTATAGAGTGACCATCCTTCAAACTCACATGTTTCCAAGCAAGTGATACACTAAAAAAAACACTGAAAATTCTTCATGAAAGATTAATTTTCCAAAAAAAAAAAAAAATACTCTTAAAATCTGATTATACCCAACGCTTCTATTTCCCACATATTCAAAGAGCTGAACACATATCAGGGGCCACACTTTCAGGGGGAAAAAAAAATTCTCACAGCATGTCTTTTCAAATTTCATCTAATTTATAGCTTTTGATATCCTAAGACAGCTTACCGAAAGTTAAAGTCTTGAAGAGCAAGAAACGAGAAGCCCTTGCCCCCAAAATTGTACAGAAAGGAAATTGCCAATGAGGACATACAGTAAACCCTGATGAAGTGAAGTGAAGCCGCTCAGTCGTATCCGACCCCGTGTGACCCCCTGGACTGTAGCCCACCAGGCTCCTCCGTCCATGGGATTCTCCAGGCAAGAGCACTGGAGTGGATTGCCACTTCCTCCTCCAAAACCCTGATAAGAGCCCCATTTTCTCTAGTCCTCCGGGCAGAGGGAGAATTTCCCACAGAAAGGACAAGTACAAACGGTGTCAAATTAGTAAGAGATGGTGAAGAGAGGACAGTTACTCAGGATCTGAAGTGTGATAATAAAGATGATGGTGCTTCATCTTCAAGTCCCGTAGGTAGAGTCTGCAGCTTGCATCACAGACGGCTCACAAGCGGCCCACTTAGCGGGGTACAAGAGCGGGGGAAGGCGGTGTGGGAGACCCTCAGGGTCATGCCTTCCCCGTGGGCTCACACGACCACCGTGACCCCGGAAGGAGGAAGGCACACAGCTGCTTACCGGCAGGCCTGACTCACACCTCTCGGCATTTACACCAGGCACCCAGAAAGTCCAGTGGGTGTTTACAGAGATGTCTCATCAGCTGCTTTCACAACGTCTGGGCAACGAGCATGCTTTTCCTCTCGCTTGTAGGAAATACTAGCTGAGTTGCTGGAAGCTGTTTTTAACCACCTAAGAGGAAGTCAACGGGCTTGTCTCACCACTTAATAGGGAGCTACGGTGAGTGCTATCCTGATCTCCAGGCTCAAAGGCTCAGCGAGCAGATGGACTATCATAAAGGAAGACAAAAGCAAGGGCCTAATACCAGGCCTTCCCTGGGGGCTCAGATGGTAAAGTATCTGCCCGCAACACGGGAGAGCCAGGTTTGATCCCTGAGTCGGGAAGATCCCCTGGAGAAGGAGATGGCAACCCACTCCAGCACTCCTGCCTGGCGTATCCCATGGACAGGGGAGCCTGGTGGGCTACAGTCCATGGGGTCGCAAAGAGTCAGACATGACTTCACGACTTCACCTTAATACCAGGCCTGTTTACACCCCTTCCAGGCTGGTTCTACAGTCTCGCAGCCCCGAGAGCCGGCGCTCCCAAGCGCAGGAGACTTCCCGGGCCAAGCCCTTCCTGGGCGGAGCTGACAGTGTGGGGGTCCACCCCCGGAGCCCGCCCTCTGGAGCCAAACTCACCCATCAGTCTGCAAGAACAAAAAGGGCAAGGGAAGAGAAGCGGAAAACTCCAGGTTAAAAACAAAAAGAAAAAAATTTTTTTCTTTTTCAAAGCAACGTCTTCAAAGGCCTTTTTATATTTCTTTTAAGGAAACATCTGAATTTAAGTGACACTGTCAATCATTGCCTTTCTCAAATATGACAGGGCTCGTCTACCCCTAACTTGCTCATGGCTTGATGGAAATGAGGGGAAGCTATTTTCCTCATCCAGAAATTTAAACAAAGAGTGCCTTGGCAAGGGCAAGCAATTCAGATGTTTTCCTCTTGGTGTTCCCTTTAATTTGGCTGTTTCACATTTGCTTATGATTAAATACACTTTCTGCAGAGAGAGAGTACAAAATTTTCTGAGGATCTCCTTTGGGAATACAGGAGACAAAAAGACATGAAGAATGTGGATTGCATAGGGGGTAACAAAGTGATGAATACACCAAAATACAATTAAAATTTTTTTCTTCTGATTTCCAGCTTTTCAGGAGCCATTAAGCCACAGGGTAAAGGACAACTATAACTTTGATATCCTACACATTATCCTTGGTAAGACTATCACTTACATATGTCAACATGCAATAGGTTTTTAAAATGAGATTAAAAATGCCTCCCACTTAAGCACTCCGTTGCTTCCACAGATTCTGAAACTCAAAGCAAAACCCAAAAGGTAGAGTCAGGTCCGGCTCCCAAATCCCAGAAGGGGGCAGGGACCCAGCAAACAGTCCAAGAAACTGTGGTTCGGGGCAGTGCAGGTATCTGAGAGGGAAGCGCATTATTATATCTGTGGGGGTCCTGACATTTGGGGTAATCTAAACCTTGTTACCGTGCGAATCACCCCTGGTGGGAGGGAGATTTAGAATGGATGCCTCTTTACCCAAGCAATTAAGATCATTTAGGGAACAGAGAAAATGGGCAATAAGGATCTCCCTCCTAGAGGACTCCCGAGAGTGTTCAATCACACCGCTCCTCTGACAGCTCGTGGTGAAAACGCAGCATCAGCTGAGGAAGACCCCCGAGTCAGGGCCGGGGCTCAGCGTTTCAACCTCCCGGCCACTTTGAACACCTCTTGGAGTGTCCTGCATGGCCATCGGACAGCTGTGTCCCCGGGCACCTGAGAACCAGGCAGCGGGGGGAGGTATTCTTCTGGGGACTTGCTCGAAAACCAGGAACAACCTGGTCTGCGAAAGAGGTTGTGTTCTGTGAATGAATATGAAGCTCTGAACTTTCAATTACACAAAAGCACTTGGAAAAAGCAAAGGCGGCATGCTTCTGAGCACTAAACATTGTCTTCAGGGCCTACTTGAAGAATCTGAAGGGGTAACAGCAGTTCAGGGGCTGAGCCCACGGAATAAGCCACTCCCCGCCCAACACTTCGGGAACATTCTTCAGTGAGAGCACCCACGACTGAGGGCTGTGATTATTTCTGTACCTGTCACTCTCCTGAGTACCCTGAGAACAGAGTCCACCTCTTGGTGCCGATGGTCAGCCTAAGGAGTAGCTGCCTTAGCTGTTCAGTCGTGTCCGTATGTTTGCAAGCCCACGGACTGCAGCCCGCCAGGCTCCTCCGTCCATGGGATTCCCCATCAAGAATACTGGAGTGGGTTGCCATTTCCTTCTCCAGGGGATCTTCCCGACCAGGAATCAAACCCATGTTGCCTGGGTCTCCTGCATTGCAGGCAGATTCTTTCCCCACGGAGCCACTGGGGAAGTGCTAGTTAGCATAATCTCCGACAGATTTTAATTTAAGTAAATATACAATGAGGAAAGACCTCAAGAACTTTATCAGGTACGTGATAAAGAAACCCTGAAAGACCACCATCGTCTCTGGAAGCTCACCTCAGAGCCCAGATCTGCACATCATTTTAGTTATTTTGGTCCAGCTCTCCTCTCTCCATCCTTGAAACTGTCTGTGCAGGCATGTGACTCATAAAGAAAAATCACTGATGACAAGCATAACAGACAACATCTAAAAGGTGAATGACAGGCGAAGACACATGCTCCTCTCCACCTGCTAAAGCCCTGCCCAGGTCTCAGTGAACTGAGGAAACACAAGTCACACGTTGAAACTTTTACTTTCCTTAATTCATCAAAGCCGCATCTCTTACACACATCACCTGCCTGTCACAGTATCAGGGCTTGGCCGAAGGCCTTAGTGTGGGTTCAGGATTATCGGCGTAAGCCAGGTACGTCCGGGGCGATGGGCCACGTTTTAAACACATTCAGTATCTGTGATGGTCTCCTATGTTGGGTGGGCTTCTATGTTGGGGTGGCTCAGACAGTGAAGCGTCTGCAATGCGGGAGACCTGGGTTCAATCCCTGGGTCGGGAAGATCCCCTGGAGGGGGAAATGGCAACCCACTCCAGTACCCTTACCTGGAAAAGTCCATGGATGGAGGAGTCTGGTGGGCTACAGTCTGTGGGGTCCACAGAGTCAGACACAGCTGAGCAACTTCACTCCCCACGTTGGGTACATTGAATATGAAATTGTTTTTCAAAAATCTCATGAAAGAGAAGTCACCCAAAGGAAAGTATTCATGAAGGGACCACAGAAGCAAAGGAGAGGCCACAGAAGTGCAGTAAAAAAACACCAGCCCCACCTGGGTGTTAGCGCTTCAGTCCCGACCCTGTTTCCTGAAGGCGGCCCGCTTGGCTTGAGGACGAGGAGACCTCTTCCCCTCAGACGCCCTTCGAGGACTCTGCGGCTCAGAGACGGTTAATCCCTTCAGGCCGGGGTCAAGACGCTGCGGTGGGGAAGCCCCCGCAGGCCCTCAGCAGCGTGTGCTCAGCCCTGCCCTCCCCGGCCGCCAACAGCAGCTCTCGACAGCACGCGGGCGCCGAGGCGGTCCGCTGGCCAGGAGGGCCTTCGATGGCTCTGCAGTCATCTCAGCCCCAACACGCCTCTTGCACAGCCTGAAAGGAAGCCCAGCTTCTGGAAAGCCGTGCGCTTTCTCCAAGTAAAACAGCCAGCTTTCGCCTCCTAATGCAGTCCCTGTGGAAATGACTTCAGTGAACTACCAGAAAATTTTGTCAGTAGCATGTGTGAAAGCGGAGCAAGCGACGCTTCCACCATCCTGAGCAGCGTTTTGTGTTTCATTGAAACTCAACATCAAATAACGTGTTTGCGATGAGGAAGGAGGGAGTGGACCTCTGGAAAAATGGATTTTCCGTAGATTTTACTATACAGACATATTGAGGCTGTTTTCCATTTCCATTAAGCTATCCCAAAGTGGCTAAGTGCAGAAGTAAACAAAGTAGAAAAAGACAGCCTCCCTCTTGTTCCGCAGCATCAAGAAGAGCTAGCTGACAACAGGCCCGAAAGATGACATGGCTTTCCAGGGCCGCCCTCTAGCACTGTGCTGCCGCTCAGCCCAGCCTCATGGATCAATCTGGTCCTCCTAGCACGGCTGCTGGCGCATTGACACATGATGGTCTCCATCCCTGAATCCAGAAGCAGAAAGAAGTCTGCTGATTAACAGCTATGAGTGGAAATGTATGCACCTTTCATAAGCAAGACAAATCACTCATTCTCACCAAACGCTTCCAACAGGAACGCTAATTTTGTATTTATTTGCACGGCATATGTACCGCGTCCGAAGCAGTGCATTAAAAAAGATCTCAGGCAGCCAATTGCTTTGATTACATTTATTCATCACAGGATTACAAGGGCTCAATGGCACAGCGATGAAATAGGAAGCTAGTGAAGACAGAAAACACCTCATCAATGGCTTCTCAGGATTGGAGATTTTTCTGGTGCATAAGACATACAGACACACACACATCCCCCAATGTAGGAATGATTTTTTTTTTTAACAAAACACTGTGGCCATGCATCTTAAATCTGCTGTATGCTTTTCCTGTCAATCAGCAGTCATTTTTATTAATAACTCCAAGAACATATTGTGGGAGTCTTTTTGTTTTCAGATCCGGTCATGTGGCTCCTTTAGCACCAGGGAACACTGGGTAAATTGTCATGTTCTAACGGGCCAGTGAATGGTCTCTTTTAAAGCCAAGTTGATGATGAATTGATATTTGCTAAGGCCTAAGCAAGCACAGGGCACTGCATATACGCGTCCTTCTGTGCTCTCCGCGATGATGGATGGAAGTGAGCCGTGGAGAAGAAGTCACAGAGACACACTCAAGCTGATAACCAAGCAACGACAAGTGGATGGTTTTAATCAAGCCGCAGAAGAAACAGCTTTTTGTATTACTTACTGTGGCCCCATTCTCCTAGCGTACATATAGATCATGGATATACTGTACCACACTGGCCTGGCTGAAAGCTGAAATGCAGTAGAAAAAGCAGAGAAGAAGATCCAGCTTCCTCCAGGCCCCGAAAGGAAGGTCGTTTAAGCCAAGCGTTTTCCCAGAGGTACCAGCACTGGAAATCCACGCTCCATCTTCTGGAGAGATCTGACTTTCTAGACAAGGAGCAAGATGGGTCTGCTGTTTTCCTGTAATAACCCTGATTCCTCCCCACAACAGAAACTTCTGGAACTTCGACACAGGTGTGAATGTTTCACCAAGCCTTCTAAAGACCGAACTCTCTGGAGCAAGGGTTTTCAGCTTACACTTTGCAAAGTTAGGGCAAGATACTGATGTTATTCAAAGAAACATAAGCCTAACTCATGAAACCAAGGCATGCTGTGCAAATAAATATAGAATTAGCGTTTACCCTTGGCAGGACATTTTTGGTTGAGTTGGCTGCAGAACATTAAAAAAGACATTAAGTGGATTATATATTCATATGAAGTCTCCTGTGATTTTTAGCCATTAAAAAAGCCCACTATTTTTCTTTTTGATGCTATATACTAATTGTGAATGATTACAAGAGGCGACTGTGTAATTGTTTTCTACTCCCTCCCCTGCAAGAAATTTCATGGTGATATAACTTTGGTAAAATAGTTTAAAATAAGCACTTAGATGGAATCACCATGTTTTGAACAAACAAAAATCATACCCTGAAATAACATTCCATTCCAGAGAAAACGGCTCATTCTTTATGTAGTTGGCTCCAAGTTCCTAAAAAGGTCTCTGTAAAATTCTGTGATGGTTGTCGAAGCTAAAAGCCACAAAAATCAAGTGGGCTGAACTTTGAAGAATATGAGAAAATAAGGCGCAAACTAACCCACCCCAAGGAAATATAGCTAGCACAGCTGAAATCAGACTCAAAGTTAAACCTCAGAATGTGAATCATTATTTTGGTTGGGGCAGAGCAGAGTGAACTGGCTATTTGTTCTCTCCTTTTAATTCTTTGAAGTTTAGAACCAACATAAACTTGATGAAACAAAGGACTTCTGAAACAATCTCTTTTCCCACACTTGAACTGCATGGGAAAACTGAATACCACATACACAACACTACCCTTAATGATCAAAATAGTACTCCCTACAATTTTGCCTCACACTTAACATGAGATGACTACTATTTTTACAAGGGCGACAAGGCAGAGGAATGTTGCAGACACAGCCTCAGACCATTTTTTTTTTGTAGGGAGTATAAGTTTTTGAAACAATCAACAGACAAAGCTTGAAAGCTGAGAAACACTTGCTTTGATTCCTGTTACAAAATGGACTACAAGACACCATCACATAAATAACCCAGTGCTGAGACACACAGCTGATGTGAGATGTGAGCAGGAGAAATGTCCAGCAGAGGTCTGGAGATCAATGCTGGGTATCTGTTGAATCAGCCCCTTGTTTAGGACCAGATGTACAAAATGTGAGACCACCTGTTGAATTGCTGTCTGGAGGAAGCAGTCTTTCAAAAGACTTGGCTTTAGTGAGTTTGGGTGTTACAACTAGGACTCCACCAAGTTCAACAATGAAAAGTGGAATTTGGCAGCGATCTCTAGCCAAAAAATAATCTGAATTTTATCCAGACAAGATAAAGATCCCTAAGCTCTTCAGTGTCTGAATTAAGTAAAATGACATGATTCACACTCTGAGCAGGAAAGCACATACATACACTTGCACATATACACTTTGCACACTGGATATTTCTTATCTGTAAAACTCAAGGGGAGTAAAAAATTCAAAGTTTGCCAAGAAACTTGTTTCCTAAACTAGTGATCCTGATACATTTTAGACTTAAATTAAGCCCAAACTCTAATTGGTTTACATGATGGTTTCAGGAATGCTTTCTTTTTGATTAACAATTAACACGTGGTCAAAAATACTGAGGCTTTCAAATATATAGGTACCTCACCAATCTCAATCTGCCTGCTAATTAATTGTGAAAAAAATATATGCCATAATCCATCTACTTAAACATCAGTTCAGTTCAGTTGCTCAGTCGTGTCCGACCCTTTTGACCCCATGGACTGCAGCACGCCAGGCCTCCCTGTCCATCACCAGCTCCCAGAGCTTGCTCAGACTCATGTCCATCGAGTCGGACAGCCGTCATTTCATGTGATCCTCAACAAGGTCTTTAAAACAGGCAGGGCAAGAAGTATCTTCATTTATAGGTGAGAAAATAGATGCTCATAACTTACTACAGAGCTAAGAAGTGGCAGCTTTCCAGTCTCTTCAAGCAGATGGAAAGTGAGAGATGAGTATCTGGTCCCTAAAAGTAGACCGAGGCCTCTGTGAACAGATGCGCCCGGGATGATCATATTCCATGCTCCACCGCGGGCAGCACCCGCATCTCCCGGCAGCTCGTGCTAGCCTGAACCTTTTCAGACGCCGGCTGAAACGGGACAGGTCTCCGATGAGGGTACGAGGGGAGCCCTGCAGAGGCTCAGGCCTGGCCGCAGGCTACGGTGCCGCCACCTGGAGCCCCTCTCGCCCGCCCCCAGGACCAGGCGGCCTCCCCCTCCGCCCCTGTCTATCCTCTGCAGAGTCTCACCGCCCCGGGGGGTGGCCCGACTCGGGCAGAAACAGCGCCGCAGACAGGCCCGGCTTGCTCCCTCCCGCTCTCTGGAAGCCGGAGTCAGCCCTTGTAAGTGTCTACCTTGCAGCTTTCAGACTTGGGCCTCTTACACACACACAGGATGGGAATCTGCGCTCAGACAGGGGGCTGCTTGTGGCCGGGTCTTCTGAAAGCAGAACAGACGTTGGCAGAGAACACTCTCAAACGGCCCTCTTCACAGGCCAAGTGCTCTCACACCATCCCACTAGATGCAAAGATGCTTTCAGATGCACTCTGACTTCTAAGGGGCCACCCAACTGCTGGTCCTCACGCATAAGCAGTACATCTGCTCAGTACTCTTCTCAGAGATGCTAAATACCTATTTAACAGGAATACTGTAACAACTCAGTCTGGAATATTTCTTTTAATGTGGTTGGATTAGACGGTACTGATACTACATTACCACTCATCTGTCAATTTCCTCATGTGTCCATGGATGAGAGGCAGTGTTCATGGACTTGAGCCCAGAAGACTGGAGTTTATACCCCTTCGGTACTGCTGCAGAAGAGAATGACTGTGTACTTCCCATTTTAGGCAAATCGGCTCATCTTTCTGAGCTTCAGTTTCTCCCCCCATTCCTCAGATAGGAAGAAAACACACATACCATGCAGTACGGGTGTGAGGGTTAAATAATAAAATGTATATGATGTACCTTAATTATAAGGCCAGTGTTCTCATGTTCCAGGTAAAATACTGTGATATTCTAGGCAATAGTCCTGCTAGATGCAATGAAACCTAGTTCCCATAACTGTCAGTTAAGCAATTTAAAAAAGCTTTGGTATGTAAATATCAAATGCTACACAATCAGAATCCTTAAAAGAAAAAAAAACAATAACTGTCCTTTAATCCAGAGGTACCCTACATCAACAAGGTGCTTTAATCATGTAAATCTTATAGAGAACTTAGTAAGTGCCAGCTGGTACGCTAAGAGCTTCTCACATGTACAATTATGTGTATTAACTCACTTCCACTGTCTTGGGCAATACATGGCACTGGGGCTGTCATCTTCTTCGTTTTCCCGATAAGGAGATTAAGATCTAGAGAGGTGAGTTCACCAGCCCAAGCGCTCCACAGGAGGCAGACCTGGGTTCAAACTCGGGCTAGTGGCATCAGAGTCCACGGTCTAACCCAGGGCTCCCCCAGCTCTCTTACGAAGGTCCAGAGAGCAAACAGTTCAGGCTTTATGGACCACATGGCCTCTGCTACAGACAATCCCTAACGTGTAGTTTGCCAACCCCTGTTCAGGACCGTTACACGCTTCTGACTCTCCGATGCTTTGTAATTTTCAAATGAGTTCGACATGTAACCCATTTGATTCCCACTGCAACCTTCCGCAGCACGGTGTGTGTCTCCTTTAAAGCAGCCGCAGAGACTAGGGCAGACCTACGTGCCCCGACCCTCGGGTGGGGGGGTCCAGAGACAGGCTCCTCCTGACCGGCTCCAGCAGCTCCGTACAAACCTCCATGCTCTTCCCCACCGAACAGGGCGCTCACCAAACGAGATTATCAAAGAGGCAGTGAGGACATGGCCTCTCCCAGTATCGATTCATTCCATCTCGCTCCCATGCCATCAGAGGAACTGATGTCTCTGAACATTTATTTTAAAATCTCCCCTAAGACATGATAATTCTTTTAACTCTGAGAAGGAAATATAAGCAAAATATGTAAGCTTTTTTTAAAAAAAAAAGCCTGCTAGACTTTACAAAGCTACAAGAATCCCTGTTACTCTTTCCCATGACCAACGCACTCAGCTAAAAGTATACTTTATGGCAATCTCTTTTATCTTGCTTTTTTTTTTTCTATCACCATCCAAACTTTTTTCAAAATTACCAAATACAAATACTATAAAAAATGACTTAAAAAAAAAATCTCTGGCTTTGGCAGAAGTATGCGATCCTGGGCTCTCACTGTGGTCCAAACACTGCAGGACAAGCCCAGAGTTCTCCTGGTCTCTGCTAACTTCTGCTGGGGAAAGAGAAAGGAGGCCTAAGAGCCCACCACATACTAGATTTTACGGTCATGGCAAAAACAGAAGTGAGGGGAAAGGATTACAACAATAACGCCACTGAGACAATATTAATAACTGCGGGTACTAGCTGCAGGCTGACTGTGAGCTAGACATGCTTCTAGGCACATATGAAATTGTTTGATCCCCAAACAACCCACGAGGAAGGTACTATTATCATCTCCATTTTACAGGTGAGGAAACTGCGGCAGAGAAAGATTAAGTAACTCATGAGAGAGAAGGAAGCGGGGATGTGATAGACTTCGATTTACGGCTGTGACTGCTGGCTCCAAAGTCTGTGTGAACCTCCCTCGGTGTTCCATTAATGAAACAATATCGGTGTCTACTTAGAGTGACGCATTATCGCAAATGTCAAAACTCAAATTCAGTGGCTCAGTTGTGTCCGACTCTTTGCGACCCCAAGAATCGCAGCACGCCAGGCCTCCCTGTCCATCACAAACTCCCGGAGTTTACTCAAACTCATGTCCATCGAGTTGGTGATGCCATCCAGCCATCTCATCCTCTGTTGTCCCCTTCTCCTCCTGCCCCCAATCCCTCCCAGCATCAGGGTCTTTTCCAATGAGTGAACTCTTCACATGAGGTGGACAGAGTATTGGAGTTTCAGCTTCAGCATTACATCGTTCTAAAAACCATTTATACAAATGGGCATCACCTCATCACATAACTCTATCTATATTCATGCAGCTCTCTATTTTACAAAGACCAAGGGGATACAGATTTATACAAATCTAGAAAAGGGTTTCTTTAAATGTTGTCCATGCGCACCACGCATTTCAGACAGCTGTCAAGAGACGAAGTGGAAAAGCCTGCCCACGTCATGGAAACAGATTTCTGGGTCCAGTCCCTGACCCTGCCACTCTGAACAACACTTTCTGCAACAAAGGGACGATAGTAATTTACCTCTATTGGTTTGAGATTCTGTGTGTGAGGACACTTTGTAAACTGCAAAGAGATAAACAAGGCTATCACTCTATCATTTGTTAGCACTATTTTTGGAGTGGGACAGACAATAAAAGTTCATTTACTGAGGCTTTTTTTTTTTTTTGCTATAAAAATGTGTCAAGGTTATTTTATTATTATATCTATCCTCTAGAGAATTAGGTTTTACATATAAATTTCCCTCCAGAGAAGAAATTCTGACCACGAGGCAACATAAACGTACCAATAAAGAGTGATGAAGAAAGGAAAAAAACTGCCACTGATCCAATTCAGCCAAATCCCCCAGAACCTCAGGTGTTTACTGGACTTCCCCGGGGACCCTATTCAGCTGTTAGCTGGCGGGGCCCCAAAGATTGGGTACGCACTAAGTGACCTCTCTGCTGTGGCTGGAAGCCCCGCTACAGCCTTAGAAAGAAGAGTCTGTGACATGCGGAGGGGAAAGGTGGGATCCAGGATCTGTCTTGTCCCCACTCCACCCATCCCCTGCTCAGAAAACCTGCAGAGAGTCTTCTATTCAAAGGCCACGGCAACCCCAGGGAAGGCACCCCACCCATTAGATGTATACCCCTGGGGGGCAGAAGCCACCTCCAGGCCACACCTCCCTGAGGTGCAGCCGGTTAACACTCAGGGGAGACCTTGACCGTGAACAGAACCTCTTGTTGGCCTAAACACAGACTGCCTTCTCCCAGAGACAGCAGTCATCTGGCGGGATACGACACGCTGTGGCATTGCCACTGACATCAATGTGCCATCATCAACATCCAATGGGAATTCTATAGATTTCACTAAGTAGAGGAATAGAGATAAGAAGTTGATTTCCTTTATGATTTTTCCTCTACTAAATGAAGACTGTTGATTATGGAAAGGTTCCCCCCACCCCAAATGATACATGCGTTAAATCATTCTGTGGGATTAATTCTTTATAAAATCAGTGAAAAGGTATTTAAATACTTTTTATTAAAAAAAAAAAAAAAAAAACTACATGTAGTAGGATCTTCCTCACATCATTTTCTATCTTTGCAGTTGTTTTGTGATTACTATTTTATCTGGGGTGTAAAAATGTCTTTTTATGGTACTTTAGGAAAGGAAATTAATACTTTAAAGAGCTCAGAAGTAATTCCTTTAAAAGTAGAATATTTTATGATAAATTCTGTAGGCATAATAAAGAGTTATTTCAAAGAAAAGGCAAGCTGCAATTGAAGTCCAGAAAGCTGGCTGATCACCCTATAATTTCCTAGCGCTGTTTTTGAAATTGTACTGACAGTAACAGTTCATTTACCGAGGCATTTTATTTTTTTCTCCTATAAAATATTTCAAGGCTAACAAATTACAAAAGGGAGAAATTAATTACTCTAGAATATAAACAAATGTATATTAAAAGCATGCACCTCATTTGTATTAGAAAGAAAAATAATTAAAGCTTTGAGTACCTTTTTAAGAATCCTCCCATTTTGATGTCCCAGTTGAATCTTGTACCCAAAATAAAGGAAGCAGTACTGATTTTTCTATGTCACTGACATGGGAACAATGAATATTTGCATAATACATATAAGATCCTAATAAAACAAAAACATACTAATGGTAAGTAATTGTGAGCTTTCCCTATTTATTCTCATAGAAACATGAAGTGAAAGAGAGGGAAACAATTATAGTCATTTCCGAAAAAAGGGTGGTGGGAAGCAATGAACTTGATAGGCGAAGAAAAAAGTATCAATGATGAGCAAAGAGTCCTCGATTTAATCCTTCGATCCTACTCACTGATTATCGTGTCAACCACTGGGAGAGGCATTTTAACGCCAACAACCTTATGAACTTGGCACACTCCGCAAGCGGGAACGCTGAGTCTCAGAAGGCTCTGCCTCGTGAGCAGGATCAGTGGGCTGCCGTGTGTCAGGGGCCAGGTCCACACACGCTCTGCACACCTTTAGAGGCACACTCGCTGCCAGATTCCGCAGCAGCAGCTCCTCTGCGGGAGGCCTCGGGGTCACCATGCTGTCTGCCGAGCAGCTGCCTTATTTCTGAACAACTGAGAGACGTCCGGCCCAGTCTGGAGCTGCGGCGGGGTCATCCTCTGGAGCCTGGGTCCTCCCTGGCTTCCCCACCTCCCGCTCGGCTCAGGATCCTGGGTCTCACACCCCCTGCAGGGTCAGATGTAGAGAGTAAAGCGACTTAGACCAGGACAAGTCTTGGCAAAGCTCTTGGCTTATGAGCCCACACACCAGTTCACAGATGACTGGAATTCGCAAAGCAGGTTACTGGACGGGCAGCTTTCTTATCTTGCGCTGGAGCACCTTCGGAAACTCGAGCTAGCCAGAGACACATCGCCCATCAATCTGTTTGGTCAGTCAGGGTGCAGCTTTTAATCCTATCTGTGCAGTTACCCAGGTTCAAGGTTTTCCTCTTGCTTTGGTGTCCGTTGTTATGTTTATTTTGCGTATAGGAGGGGAAAGGGAGACGTTCTTGTGCTTTTTTGACATATTTAGATTCAGCATTGTTTTATTCTACAGTTGAGACTTAAGAGTCATTGATTTGAACTCCCACCCCTTTATGTCTCATCTAGTGTCTGAAACTGAATGCTTAAGATTCTGCCATAAAAAGTAAATGCTGACCACAACATGAGTTTAATTAACCTGGGACAGAAGAAAGGAATGCCAAGAATGGCTAAGAGCTTCAAGTTAGATGTAAAATACACACATTCTTCCATAATGGGAGAGTACCCGGCTCATCTGATTTGACTACAGCGCATCATTCAATCTGAAGCTAAACATGATGGGAAGGAATTTCTTTAAAGGATACCAACTACTGCAAAGCTCGATTCCGAGGATATTGAGTACAAATAACATTCTAGAACTTTCTCATCTTCCATCCAGGAGGCTGAGGAGAGGAGGATAGGTCCCTTTGGGGTACCGGCTGAAACACCTGGCCCCTCTGAAGTGTCACTATTCAGCTCACCAGTGGATCCTCCCCTGTGAGAACCGGGCCTTCCAGGAAACTGGACAACTTGGTCTATGCTGCTGGACATGCCTATGCTTTCCCTTCCCCTTACCTTGAAGCCCCTCTAGAATATCCCCCTCCTGAAGCCCTACACCACTTACCACCTACTTTTGTAAGTCAATCCAATAGTCCCCCTTTGCCTCAGGTATATCATAAACTTCCCTTTTTGTGGCTAAACACCAGGTTTCTATCAAGATCGTTCACACTCTTCACAATGTCTAATCCACCTTGTTTCCTCCCATACCAGCTGGTAACAAGGAGAACTGAGTTCAGTCGGTAATTCCTATATGCAGGCAACCGTGTGAACTATCATATGTACACCTTCTTTCTTAATCATCACAAGAGTGCTGTTCAGTTCAGCTCAGTTCAGTCGCTCAGTCTTGTCCGACTCTTTGCGACCCCATGAATCGTAGCATGCCAGGCCTCCCTGTCCATCACCAACTCCCGGAGTTTACTCAAACTCATGTCCATGGAGTCGGTGATGCCATCCAGCCATCTCATCCTCTGTTGTCCCCTTCTCCTCCTGCCCACAATCCCTCCCAGCATCAGGGTCTTTTCCAGTGAGTCAACTCTTCGCATGAGGTGGCCAAAGTATTGGAGTTTCAGCTTCAGCATCAGTCCTTCCAATGAACACCCAGGACTGATCTCCTTCAGGATGGACTGGTTGGATCTCCTTGCAGTCCAAGGGACTCTCAAGAGTCTTCTCCAAGAATGCTGTTAGATTTTACCAAAAAAAATAACCCAAGTTGTTTGGTGACCGAGTGCAAGTAAAAAATTCAATTTTTTATCCTTCAACCTGGAACGCTGTTCCCTGGCCCACAACAGTTTTCTTAAATAAATGTCTCAAATCCCACTGGTCTGCAGCAAGAAGTTACCTGAACCAAGGTCCTCATAAAGCCAATTCATCACTCCACTTCACATTGCACTAAAGAAAAGTCACAGGAAGACATTTTTGATCAAAATGTTGATCTTATTCAGATCCCTTCAGCACATTTCATCTGTCCTAAAGTATCTGCTATGTGGGAGACTGTTCATATCAAGGATGGAACACTTTGGAAGAAATTAAATGAACTGCTTGAGCCCGAACCCCAAGGCTCCTGTCCCCAATCCCCCTCCTGCAGCTGCCTGCATGTCTCCTTTATTACTTTCAGCATACCTGGGATTTCCTGTCCCTTCGGGTGAGTACTTCTTTGACGCCCACCTGCTCCCTGAGTTGTAAGTTACACCAGGAGAGGAGCCTGTCTGTTCCCCATCACACTTGGCCTTAGTCTCCAGCACAGTGCCTGTATGTGGGGTGTGCTGTCGTGTCCAACTCTTGCGACCCCACGGACCGCAGCCCGCCAGGCTCCTCTGCCCATGGGCTTCTCCAGGCAAGAACACTGGAGTGGGTGGCCATGCCCTCCTCCAGGGGATCTTCCCGACCCAGGGATCAAACCTGGGTCTCCCGCATTGGCAAGTGGGTTCTTTACCACTAGCGCCGCCTGGGAAGCCCTCTGCATGTGGTGGGTACCCAGTAAATAAGTGTCTGTCGGATAAGAAGGGGTGAGAGAGGGAAGGATCGAGGTCAGGTGGAAGGCATCTGAGCATGAACGTGGACCAAGCGCTAGCTCAGGAATTAGGCAGCTGGCTGAGAGCTGACAGGAATCCAGCCTCTGTGATGCGGGGAGCTATGCGGTGGAGGTTATTTTTGCTTCCTCATTTCTAAATGACGATATTTGCCAGCTGACACACACAGGAGTAAATGCAGCCCAGGTGAGTGGCAGGGTTCTCCTCCAGTCTCCCGTGACTCCTCTGGAGGCGCTGTGGCTCTCCCCTGGACAATGGGAAGTTTTAAAAAAGCCTCTTTGTATTACCAATAAGAAATATTTTGCTAATTAAGTAAAATAATAAGTGACCTTTCTCAGAGTTCCTTTAAAGACAAAGGAGTTTTTATATTCAGTTTGGATACTACTGTATATGTTGAGAAATATGTTCACTTTTTGCGTAACTGAAATATTTGGCCTCTTATAAAAATGATGTAAATAACAAGGCGGTCCAGCGCAGTGGTTCACAGGCATAGATTCATAATCCAAGAGACCTGGGCTCAAGGAACTTAATTGAAATGTTGGGTAAGATAAAGCAAGAACTAAATTGCAATCTGATGATAGGACCTACTCTACAGTGTTAGTCAAAGGATTAAGTGATCAAACATGAAAAGTTTAGAACAGTGCCTGGTGCGTGGTAAATATAAATGCTTGCAATTATTATTTTGCAACAGCACAAAAGTCGGATCCCCAAAGATCTTAAATGAGTCGTGCAAGTTTATACTGCAGGATCCAAAGATAAAGCTGTAACTCACGTCTCATTTCCCACCTTGATTCCATCATGACACATGTGTTATGTTGTTTAAAAAAAAAAATGTAGATTGCTTTTCTCCTTTTTCCTTTTTCTTTGAATTTTCCACTGACTGAGCATATAATTTCCTGGCTTTCAGAAAAGAGTAACTTTTAAATGCTTACTACCTGATTATATTCATTAAAAATTTCCAAATAGTCCCAAGTCTAGCGAAGTAGAAATCATACCACGATTATATTATTACAGAGTTGAGGGAAGAGAATCTATTTCTCCTCCAACACTTCTATGAGAGTCAGTATAATTCTCATTGTACTTTCCCTATTTTATTATCTGCATCTTTATTAGAGGTTCAGATGTGAAGCTGCTCTAAGGACAGGAATGGAAAGAGATTTAAATTGCTCTTTGTCCATATTCTGTCCAAAGCTTCAGCAGATAAGGGCAAAGGAAGGTTAAGTTACAATAGTCCAAGGCTCTGACCTAGTTATGTCTTTGCTTATTTCCTTGTCCCTTCATTAATGAGAATTAGCCGATTTAGACTCAGTTATCATGCAACCATGAAAGCCATATTTGTTTAAAGGTATAGCTTTTCCTTGATGTAATTATTATTTAAATGGGAAATATTTATGGAGCCAAAGAATCAGGGCGGACTCAAACAAAAGGGAACAAAAGGAAGTTAGTGTATGTGAGGGTCTTTTGTTTTTTTTTACTTTAATATTTAAGCAAAAAAACTGGAAGTAGACAGGAAGAGAATTCTACAGCTACGTGGGTGCTAAAATGACAGAATGGCAAGAAGGGATGTTAGACATAATCTGACATTTGAAGAAACTGGCACAGAAAGAGGGTCAGTAAATCACCGGGAGAGTGAATCGGCCACAGCGGGGCTGGAAGCCCGTCTCCCAGAGCAGCCCTCCCCCCTCCCCAGAGGCCTCCCATAACACTCATCACCTTTGTGGCCATGCTCAATCCCACCCCCTGCAAAGCCCTTCTTCCCAGGCACTTCTGCTCTCTGGCAATTTATTTTCTAATCATTCACTGTGACTCTTCTTCTGAAGCCATCATTTAACTCTCTTCCCTATGGCTACTACACCAAAAAGAAAGGGAAAAAAATATACATATACATTCTTGAGGATGTCTCATTTACTTGCAACCCTCTTGACACGCAGTACAGCGGTAGGTCCATATTTACTGACAGAAGAACCAGACCGAATGCGTGAACTCTTCTCGGCAATAATGATGTTTGGATAGAGCACTCTCAAGAACCCCTCAATTTGTCTCCCCCACAATCATAATTCATGACAGGATGCTAACTTTAAACTTAACAAAGACACAATTACACATGCTTAAGCTCACTTTGCTACACAGAGAAAGTATTAAGTAATCTGCACAACCCAAAGAATATTTATATTCTCTGTGAAGGAAAATACAGTCTCAAATAGAGCTGTTTAAAGGCCATTCATTACAGCTCTGGGAGGAGTCCACCTGCAGGCATCCTGGTGCTAGAAGTGAAATTACTAAAAGAAAACAGAATTGTATCGCATTGCAAAGATAAATATTGAAATATATATTGATGTCTCTAGAAGAGCAATTACCCTTTAGGTAGTTTATTTGCTTTAAAAAACACTTCTTTCTGCATGCTTTTTGCCCCCAAATCTGAAAACATGAATATACTTTGAAACAAGGACTGTGCAAATATATTGCTTTGCTTAGTATGTATTTTGAAATCAACTAAAGAAACAGACTTGCTCTGAGGATAATATATTCACATCAGATCCTATCTCAAACTTGTTACTGTAAAAACATGTTGGTATTCTCAGAGTATTAGAGTAGTTATATAAAACGAGATAACTCTATTTTTTCAGACGCTCCAATACTGAAGATGCAAGCATGTTAGGCTGAAAGTTTATTTTTAAAAGATGACTTTTACATTAAAAACCTACAGAATGAATTACTTTCAACGTCAAATTTTACATAACGCTTATCAGCCAGTATATGAAGATTTTCAATTTTTCTTAAAATATAGTCATGGGCTATGTTATCAAAAACAAAGCTTTTCAAATAATGTAAAGTAGAGAGAAACGGGGAGAAGAAATGGTTATCTGACTCCTTAAGCAAGGTAAGTAGTTAAGTGGTGGAATTTCTTCTTCTGTTTAGGTAATGTGTAGTACAACATTGTATTTGTAAGAAAAATATGCAATTGGTCATTCAGATGCCCAAAGTGTATTTCTTATACATATATTTGGTCTTCTCCATGGCATCTGGCTCACACCTCTCCAAACCCATGGATTTTACTGGGTGCCCAGAGTGATAAAAGATGTCTTTTGTTACGTGGATGAGGTAGTTTTTGAACACCCCTGAGGATGGGGTTCCTGGTGGCACTAGTGGAAAAGAGCCCGCCTGCCAGTGCAAGAGACATAAGATTCCTGGGTTCGATCCCTGGGTCAGGAAGATCCCCTAGAGGAGGAAATGGCAACCCACTCCAGTGTTCTTGCCGTGGGGAGGATCCCCATGGACAGAGGAGCCTGGAGGGCTACAGTCCATGGGGTCACAAAGAGTCAGGCACGACTGAAACATCTTGGCACCCAGGCCCACCCTGAGGACGGGGGCTGGTTGCCAGTGTAGACAAGCTGTGATTGCAAGGCAGGAGCTCTCAGGCCCACGCCCTAACTTCAGGGGAGGGGCTGAAGTTTGAGACCCACCAGAAGCCGAAGAGTTAACCAATTCTGCCTGTGCAATGAAGCCTCCACAAAACCTTGAAAGATGGGGCTCAGAGAGCCTCTGGGGGTGAACGGAGATCCGGAGGACGGCATGCTTGGAGACGCGTGGAAGGCCACACCCGCTCCGGGTACCTGCCTGAGCATCGCTCCCATCTGGCTGTTCCTGAGCTCCACCTTCCTACCACCAAGCAGTGATCTGGGAGTGAAACATTGCTCTGAGCTCTGTGACCTGCTCCAGCAAACTGATCCAACCCAAGCAAGGGGTCAAAAGGACCTCTGACTTATAGCCAGGTGGTCAGAAGTCCAGGCAACAACCCGGACGTGTAACTGGAGGCCGGGGGGAGGGGGACTGATGTCAGCCTCGTGGAACGAAGCCCTTACCTGCAGGATCGGGGGCTTCCACCAGATTCTCCGGGTGGTGTCAGACATGGAGCTGAACTGTAGGACGCCCAGATGGTCTCTGAGGCCTGTTTCTTGGCTTGGGAAGCCAAGCCCCTCCACATGTGAGAAGTGAGTCTAGGAACCTCCCAGAGAGAGAAGGTCAACTTGGCTCTTTATGTAAAACAAAGACAGGAAAATACCTGGTCGAACATTCAGTCCTTTAGCTGTACCCACCTGTCCCTCCTTCCACTCAGCCACCTGAGCCTCCTTCCACCTGCTGTTTTGAAGGGGGTCACCTCTTGGCTGCAAATGTAAGTTGAGCTATTGATTTTTATACATCCTAGTTAGACAGGTGCTGCTGCCTAGATGGGTGGTATGGCTGTCAGGCTTAATGCTCTTTAATATCAGACTTCTCCTCTGGCAGTGGGGGGTTGGCTTAGAATTGGGCTGGTCTCTGCCCCAGTCCCGACTGCCTCCAAGTAACATGGCAAGGACAGGCCTCATCCTCTATAGTGGCTGCTGCTTAGGGCCCGGCGTGAGACGCCCTGCGGTCAGAATCCTGAAGATGAGGGACTAAAAGTGTCCCTGCACATAGTGCAAAAGCCCATTCTTTACATCTGTGTCTCTTTGCACATAGGATCTGCCTTGCATATAGGATCGTTGCTACCATCTTCCTAAATTCCATATGCATGTGTTAATATACTGTATCGGTGTTTCTTTCTGACTTACTTCACTCTGTATAATAGGCTCCAGTTTCATCCACCTCATCAGAACTGACTCAAATGTGTTCTTTTTTATGGCTGAGTAATATTCCATTGTGTCTATGTACCACAGCTTCCTCATCCATTCGTCTGCCGATGGATACCTAGGTTGCTTCCACATCCTAGGTACTGTAAACAGTGCGTCAGTGAGCATTGGGGTGCACGTGTCTCTTTCGATTCTGGTTTCCTCGGTGTGTATGCCCAGTGGTGGGATTGCTGGGTCATACGGCAGTTCTATTTCCAGTTTTTTAAGGACTCTGCACCCTGTTCTCCATAGTGGCTGTACCGGTTTGTATTCCCACCAACAGCGTAAGAGGGTTCCCTTTTCTCCACTCCCTTGTGCACCCGTGGCTGATTCACGCTGATGGACGGCGAAAACCACCAAAATACTGTAAAGTAATTATCCTCCAATTAAAATTAATTAATTAATTAAAAAATAAAATAAAATTAGAGTGTCCCTGCAGGTCAGGCTCTAGGGATCCTGGTGGGATTTTAGTTCTGTCTGGGAGAGCTACCTCTACATCAGGTTTCTAAAGACTGAGCTCTTTTTTCAACCGATAGGGAATAACTGCTTTAAACACCAATGAAGATTTAGCTGTCAATTAACTACTCCTGTGACGTACAGGTAACGCATTAGACAGACATGCGGTATCAGGGGTACAATTCCTGTTCATGCCTTGGAGCTCCCCAGATCACGTTTCCAGGCCAGATAGCCAGACTGAGCACACGTGGGCACATCCTAGAAATCTGCAACCTGCCTTACCTTTCCTGCTGAAATGCCTTCTCTGAGTTACTATTCAAAGGCATGAACGTGATCTTTAGAGGATCATTCATTAGAAACAGCCATAAAATGCAACTTACAAAACTCAGTGAAAACTCTGCTATCCTACTTGGTCCCACTTATATTAAGAGCCACATGACAAACATCTTTTGGGCATGAGAAAACGACTATACAAACACTCAGGCCTCTCTTTTTTTGTAGCCACAAAGACAGTGAAAGCCAGATTTAATGCTGACATAGATATTCTGGAATCTTCCACTAAATTCCCCCTAAAATATTCTCACCAAAATTCTGCCCTCTTTTATAACCTTTATTTCAATTGACTTGGTTTACAAAGATGTATCTCTTTCATCTATGGCTTCAAACTATACTTGGAAGTGAGTGAAGATCTTTATATTCTAAGAACTCAGCCAATCCTCTCTCCAGGATGAAGGCGTCTATGACCTGAGGGCCAGCATGATGGCAGAGCAGCCCAAGGACCAAGGCCACCTGGACCGCGAAGCCTCCTCCCCGCCTAGGTCCGGGCGTCCCACTACCCGCGGCGGCTGTGGCCTGGCCCCTGGTGAGAGAAGGTTTTCCCACATCAGAAACAGCCGTGTGAATTCACCGCAGAATTTCCTTAACCACACGGGAACTTCAGACCCCCCTCTACTCAGCGAGGAGTTCTCTGAGAGCTCAGCAATGTCGTGTCTTGATCCCTTGACAAAATTAATGATGTAGCAATTCATTACTGACAGGGCAAAAAATTTCGTCACAATGTTTACAAGCTCTAATAAATTATGGATAATTTACCAAATTACTACCGGTGAAACGAAGCCTGCCTTTTTAGATTTTCCTTTATCACTCTCTCTCCTCCCACCCCTTCTGTCTCTCTCACTTCTTCTCTCCCCATCCCTCCTTCTCTCTCTCTCTCTCTCTCACACACACACATATTCCCGCACTAGAGTTTGACTTGAAATAAAAACTGGAATATAGTATAATTGTCATCACAGAAAGAAATGGCAACCCACTCCAGTGTTCTTGCCTGGAGAATCCCATGGACAGAGGAGCCTGGCGGGCTGCAGTCCATTGGGTCACAAAGAGTCGGACGCGACTGAGTGGCTTAGCGTGCATACGTAATTGGAATATTCTACCCAGCCCGATGGCTTGTAAAACACTGGAATGAGACTTAATGAAATGAATGGATTCTGTAGGAAGTAAATGAGCATGAATATATTAAAAAATATATTAAAAAATATATATTAAAAAAACTATTAACATTTCCAAATCGATAGTAGACTCACCTGACCGCAGTAACAACCTTTGTTGAGTAAGCACTGTGTGGAAGACTGACTCCTCTATCAAGAAATTTTAAATTTAGTATAAGAAATTTTTTTTAAAAAATGAGCTTCCCTTTATTTTTTATGTTTCAGTTTGGAAAGAATATACTGGTATATGGCCTTATAAAGCCGAATTATTCTTAGCATCTAGATAAATTTCTTGCGGTAATAATGGGAAATTATACTCATAATGTAATATTTATATTGGAAGAACCAGCATTAAATTACTGGGCTGACTGTTTGTGTTGTAAAATGTGAGGGGAAAGGCCTCATTTTCAGTGGATTCACAAACCGACATGAAAGTCAGTGGGATGTGAAACTAATCCCCCTCTGGCTCTACAACCTTCCAATGATGTCATGAGATGGATGCAAATATTTTCTTAAAGATGAACCCAACTCTGTGAAAAAAACAGATTCCAACTTCTTTGGAAAAAATGGGGCTTAATGAACAGTTCCTCCTCTTTGATGGTAAAATCTTATAAAGATGGACGGACCAGTCTTATTTTTCTGTTTTTGAATAGTTCCACAGTAACACCTCACCCCCAGCTCCCTATCTTAAGTCAAGTCCAATTTTTTCCAAACACCTCCCTCCCCTGTTCAGCCTTAAAAGGTGGACGTCACCATCTGCTCCTTCTGCTTCCCTCCGATGGCCAGATGCCTTCTCCTCCCAGTCATGGGACACCTGCTCACTTTTCCTTGCCCAGTCTACTTGTATCCAAACCCACACCCTCTTCCTTGCACCACTGCAGCAGCCTCCTAACTAAGCTTGTTATGTCCGATCTCTCCCAACAAGACGACTCTTCCCTAAAGCAGCATTCTCAAAACATCACAAGACTGCTCGCCAGTCACCAGAGCTCCCAACTACATTCCTGGCACGAATGATGGCTCGGGTTGCTGTTGGAGGACTTCCTCGATCGGCTGCTGGGGACATCCACCATGCCCCAGCCAGGGTCTCCCAACTACAGTGCTCCAGAGGAGAGGGGGTGACAGGGGGTAAGGGACTGGGAGGCCCATCCTGGGTAGGAGAGAGATACTTTGCAGGACATGCTTCTTCCTAGCCTTGAGCAGCTGGGTCTATTTACTGAAGGGGCCTGTATAAATTATTTTCTGGAAGATGCTCCAGGCAAAGTGGCCTGACAAATGACTCTTAAAGGCAAACCTTCTAGTCTCTGTCTTGGCTCCTAACCTCCCCCTCTCCTCAACTCTGCATTTCAAAGATTTTATACCAACCTCTGCTCACAAATTCTTCTTGACCTCCCCCATCACATAAGACTTCTTTCCCTTTAAAAAAAAAACCATCAAAAAACAAAACCTAATACCATGTGCTATTTACTTGATGGTTTTGGTTACATCAGTTCTGCTATTAATGAATGATGATCTACTTGCCCCTTTCCCATTATTAGGACATCAACTGCGTTGTTGTCCCAAAAGCACTTAACTCATCCTGTAGCTGCCCAGTGAGTGTTGGTCAAACGTCACCCTATTGAAGACAAGATGGTTACAATCACAGCTGGATCCTCTCCCTTGCTTTGATTACTTTTCTGATCGGATACCTTTCATCAGGCAACAGTTCAATGTAAGCTTCCTGAAAGTTCCAGTAAGCAATGACCCCAGCATGGGGGACCTTTCATGGTGATCCTTATTCCCCTTCTGGTTTTCTCCAGGGTTCTTTCTCAGGTTTAGGGTTATTAATGTGCTAAGGATACGTGATAATAAATGTCTAGCGTTAATTTACTGTCACTCACTGATTTATGAAGCTTTCGGCTGGAGGGGTGCTTTAAGTGTTGGTCATAAGGATGGAACATGGAAAGCTCCACATCTCCCCCTCTTAGTCATCTTCCTGAGAAACCACACAGCCCTCAGCATGTGTGCTTGGCCGGTAGTTAAATGGTATGTGACCTTTCCAGGGATTTGGTGCCAGAAGATGGAACACTGGAACCCTTCTGGCAAACCCGAAGACCAATAATACACTACCCTTCCAACAGAAAGCCGCAGAGAAAGTCCACGCTGCAGCTAATTGGCACCAACCAGGAAGTGTGATACAATATTCTCCATTCCACTGCAAACCTTCTGTGGTTTCAGGGTGAGGACGAAGAGAATGAAGAAAAATAAACACAATATGAAACTGAAACCACACCGGGAACAAAAAATATGAACCGAAAGACCACAAAGTAGTATTTTTATGGGTAACTTTCAATTTTATCAAGATAGAGTCAGGAAGGGAGCACGCATCATTATGTTATGTGACTTAAAGGCCAAGTTTTCATTTTGTTTTTACATTAATATTTGGACTTCTCAAATTTCATCTCTGTTTATGTTTACATAAATTACGTTTATATCAAATCCAGATTTGGAGCCACTCTAAGAATAAATACTTGGGTAATTCTTATTAATATTTTCACAGGAGTTCAACTTTTAATTTTTAATGTTTTTCTGGAAAATAATACCTGCATGTATGAATTTAACTCAATCACATTACTAAATTGCTATAGTATGTTTTATCATTTTCATAAGAAAACTTGCTGCATCTAATACATAATTTGTATCCATTTAGAAACATATTTTTTTCAACTTATGGATGCTGAATAATACTAGGTATATTCAACACAGAAAACCTCAAGGGAACTTTTCCTCTATCACATTCTTTCCTAAGTGTGAAAGGGGGGGATAAATTTCTTATAATTTAGTGGCTAAATGATTAAAGTTCCATATATCACAAAATAAGGGGATGACATCAAAAAGAAGTAAGAGCAGAATCAATCAACGTTCAACTCTAAGCAAGAAGAGGGAGGCGAAAAGGTTAATTTTACATGAGGCTGCATAATTTTCATTTAATGCGGTTTCATTCAGTGTCTGAAAACACTGTTTGGGAATATCCTTTTGTCCTATGTACAGAAAGGCTTTGCCATTGTTCCTCAGGAAGACTGGCAGCTGGCCCTGCACTTTGACCTCTGACCCTGCCTCTGCAGGGGGCTCATTGATATTCCCAGAAACTTCTCTCAATGGAAGAAGATGATTTAAAAAAAGAAAACCCCACCTCGAGGGTTGGTGGTCCTTCCACGCCCACCCTCTCCGCAGGCCCCCCTAAGTGGTGGCGGGCAGGTCCGGTCAAGCCCAACAATCCCCGGGCCTTCATAAACTCACTATTTTTCATGTATATTTGATGGGTCCTCTCCCTCCCATTCAAAGCGGCTTTCACAGTCATGTTCGTGGGTGAGAGCCTTCTATTCTGGACCTACATTTGATTAATTTGTGGTATTCATGTGTCTAATTCTCTACACACAAAGGGAATGAACTAGCTTGGACTCTATCGACAAGCCATTTCTGCCAGGAAAGTTCAAACGTAAGGGAAAGGCTGTGTCAGTGGAGATGGCTTCCAGCTTGCTAAAAGCAGCTTGGAATACCACACCACACAACAGTCCAGCTTAAAAAAACAAAACACAGCTATCATCTCCAACGCTTTTGTTAATGATATTTTGAAACACGTAAGCAAATTCCTAAATGCTGCATTCCTTGTCACGCGTACGTAGATCTTTACAAGAGGGAGCGCCTGAGATCACTGCAGCTTTACAGACATCACACACATACAAAAAAAAGAAAGACTCCTGGCTTCCTTTCAAATCCCATCAGTCAACTTTTATCAACCGTAGGGGAAGCAGAAGACGATAAACACTGCCTGCAATATAATTTGAGTTTTGAGCTTTGGGTCTTTTCCAGTTATGTTTACAAAACTGTGAATACTTTTTAGGAAAAGAATATTGATCAAATTCCACGTTTTGACTATACAATGAATACCTCCAAATATGTTCCTAAATGCACTCCTTTATAAGCCCCTTAATTATCTTTGCTAATCCTTAAAGAATAAGGATGGTCCAAAATTTTCTGTCCTCAATAACCTTCTTACTAAACTTCATACTACAGTTTCCCTTTTTAAGTTTCCATTTGAATTTGATAATGTTAATATTTACTTTAAAACATCCACAAAATTCTATTCAATGACTACTTGAACTTTTACAAACTGTTGAAAGAATTTAAAGCTAGATATGAATTCTCTGAAGTCAATGGAGTAAGAAAGAGTTGTCGTATGTGTAGCACAATCCTCCCTGTGTCCTTTAATAAGAAGCAGGACTCTGGTCATCCATGATGTCACTGATATTCTGTACAAAAAAAGTCCCCACAGACCAAATTCCACTTCCTTTCTGTATTGCCAAAGATGAAATAAATCTTCAAAATGCAGGGGAGAAAAAAAAATGTATATGAGTTCTTCAAGAATATATGACGGAACCTGCAGGGAATAATATTAAAAAAAAAACCACCCTGGCTTCCACCTTTGCTGATTTACTCCCATGACCTTGGGCTTGCCCTCCCGCTAGAAGCAGAGAGACGCGTGCACGTGTGTGTGACATCCTCGCGCCCTGGCACCTGGCCCAGTCGTCTGTCCACCCTGGAAAGGGAAGAGAATCCCACGTCAGGCCCTGGGGCTGCAGACAGAGCTGTCTCCCCGCACCGGCCCGGGCGGGGCTGCCTGGAGGGACACGCAGGCTCCCAGCGCGGGACAGAGGGCGGGCATCCCCCGCAGCCGGAGCAGCCTCCTCTGATCTCCCAGGCCAAGAGGAGCAGCGATTCTCTAACACCAACAGCCGAGCTCTCCGAGGCCAAGAGGAGCAGCGATCCTCTAACACCAACAGCCGAGCTCTCTGAGAACATGGAAAGGGAAACCTCGGTGGGCGTCCACGCGGGTCTCCAGGCTGCATGAGCTGTGAGCCCCGGACACGGCGCCCTGCGGCCTGGAGTGAAGCGTGTCTAGTGTTTACACTCCACACCAACATCCATGTTCCCCGCGGCCCGGACACACATACCTGTGGATCTCACTGTGTACACTCACCTTCCTAAGGGCGAGCGGAAGGGGAGACCAGAAGAAAGGAGAGAGACACAGATCACGGGCGAGAAGGACCACGGAGAGCCGCGAAGAGAGCCGAGACGGCGGGACTGGGGGAGCCGGCAAGATGGCGCCGAGGGGCCCGCTGAGGCAGGCGAGTCAGGGGAAGAACCGGGAAACAACGCCCCCCAAGCAGCGCTGTGGTGACGGACAAGCCAAGGACGAAAGCCCAGCACAGGAGGCAACCTCCGAGCAGCTGCGCTCCCTGGCCGCCCCGCTTAGGGGGCAGCCACGCGGCCTCCAGCGCGCGCCCTCAGACGCGGGGCCAGAGCGCGGGGCCGGGCAGACGGCCTCCTGGACGGGCTCACACGCCAGGCGGCTGACAGACCAGAAGGGCCACCACAAGGAAAGCGCGAGAACCTCTCAGCCGTGAGAGCTCTGTGGGGAGGCCAGCTACTTGGGAAACGAGGCCTTTATACACTTGGTAATAGAGAGTATATCCCATGTGTAAAATAAAAAAACCTCTGCGCTATAGAATTATTCCAAGCTCTCCATATTTTTTCACAAATCCATCTCAGTTTCCAGATTCAGCAGCAGATCTATGATGGGAAACGGTTCTGAAAGACCATAGAAAGGACGTCAGGACAACTCAAAACACAACTTTTTATAAAAATCACTAATTTCTCCTATCCTGATTCTTTTCAGTTAGAGACCAAATCTTTTCCTGAGCTTATTAGTAAACACATGCAGATACACACAAGGTAAGCAGCACAGATGTGTGGGCATGTATGCATATATATAAAGTTTAAATATATATGTATATATACTTGTATGTGTGTGCGTCTATGTACATATATGATTCCATCTATACTTAGCATACCAAGTCCAAGATGGGTGTAAGACACATGATGTTGTTCATACTAGTCAGAACAGAAGTCAGCTCTGGAGAACTTAAGCAGAAGTGGTGTTTCTTAAAAGAGAATCATGCATGGATGTGAGAGTTGGACTGTGAAGAAAGCTGAGCACCAAAAAATTAATGCTTTTGAACTATGGTGATGGAGAAGACTCTTGAGAGTCCCTTGGACTGCAAGGAGATCCAACCAGTCCATCCTAAAGGAGATCAGTCCTGGGTGTTCATTGGAAGGACTGATGCTGAAGCTGAAACCCCAATACTTTGGCCACCTGATGCGAAGAGCTGACTCATTGGAAAAGACCTTGATGCTGGGAGGGATTGGGGGCAGGAGAAGAAGGGGACGACAGAGGATGAGATGGCTGGATGGCATCACCGACTCAACGGACATGAGTTTGAGTAAACTCCAGGAGTTGGTGAAGGACAGGGAGGCCTGGCGTGCTGCGATTCATGGGGTCGCAAAGAGTTGGGTATGACTGAGCAACTGAACTGAACTGAACTGAAAAGAGAATCAAGCGTGTCACAAGATCTCCTGCAAGATTATAAGGAAATGGACTCAAACTTAAGAACACAGTCCCTGGAGCTACCAGCCCTGGTCACACCTGGTCACTCCCCTGGGCTGCTGGCCTCAAGCCTCCCCTGCCTCACGACCCCCAAACAGCAGACACTGGAGCCCACTGCCAATGGCGGGAGCTCTAGGGCAGGGGTCCCCAACTTCCAAGATCTAATGCCTGATGATCTGAGGTGGAGCTGATGTAATAATAAAGGAAATAAAGTGCACAATAAATGTAAAGCACTTCAATTCTCTGGAAACTATCCCTCCTTTCCCCCCAACATCCATGGAAAAAATTATCTTCCTCCAAAAAAACCCACCTCTGGTGTCAAAAAGGTTGAGGGCCACTGCTATAAAGGATCCACGGTTCTCTGTGTCCATCCCTCTGGATTCCAAGTTGAGGGCAGAGACATTAGACTGGTGAGTTCAGGCCACATGCCTGTGCCCAAGCTGACAGAGTCCCAGGGAACAAGAATCTGGCTTTGGGGGCTTTCTTACTGAAGGTGAACCCTCGAATCTCATGATGGGAGGTGGTCCAGCCTACTGGGAAGGGCCGTCAGCATGCTAGCCACATCCACGAAAGTGACGGCTGCACTTGCACCCTTACACACTGGGAAGCAATGACACGCTCCTCTTTTTCCAAGTAAAAAGGACAGTACTAAATTTATTCACAGAGAGCCATACAGATTACCTTTAGAAAAAGAAAAAAAAGAAGTACCAGAGAAAATGGTCTCCTAGAAAAGAATAGTGAACCATTAAATTCCTCTCCCTGGGCCAAGCATCTACTAATTTTTAAAATATATACTAAGTTTGAACTCAAACATCAGAAAGCCCTCTGACAGAAGAAAACTAGGACAGAATGATCTGGATTTCGGCCCTAACCCCAGGGACTTGACATAGCGTAATCAAGGCCTCCTTAAAAGCGAGCTGTGTCTGTCCAACACCAAACTCTGAGCAGAGGGCTACCTCCTAATGGCGAAAGAAACTGTTTCCACATTTGGAGAGGCAAGACCCATAAAGGAAGGGCTTTTAATTTCTAGTAATTACCCTGGTACCTTAAAGTCGGTAATTACGTAGAGAACCATGCCCTGAGCTGGCCTTCAGTTTGTTCCAAACCCAGTGCATGTAATTAGCCTTGATTAATATCCCACATTTCACATCAACAGAAACAGTGAATCCAAATGGTTCCCCACATTCTGCTGCCGCAGGAAACCTCGCTGTTCGAAGTCTGTGTTTTTATCAAGGGAACATGCTGAGCAAATGGGATCAAATGAAGCCTTGGCACCCACCTTGGTCTAACTATTCAGAGGGAAGCAGCAATGCCTTTCGTGTAACCATCTTAATCCCTTGTATCAACTAATTAATACACAGAGAAAGCTTTTACTTGCATGTGAGCAATTATAGCAAGTTCCTGGTCGGTGTCCAAATGGATTCACAATATAATTCATGGACAATGAGGCTCTGGGAAGGACAGCGTCTAAAGATTACTTTTTAAAAGCAGGCCGCGGGGAGGGGGCAGAAATGAAACAATTTTGTTAATAGTAGGAAGACAGGACAAACAATAAACGTCCGTTTCTCCAAAAGTCTTTTTAATTTCAGAACTCTATTTTGCACGTGCCTTGCTTAAACAGGTCCATTTATGTGAACAAAGTAAGACCCAACAGACAACAGAGCGCTTTGGTTCTGTGTCCTTACACAGCTGAAAAGTCGCAGCATTTCTTTATAAGGCGCTTGAGAACAACGAAAACGGAGGCTTTTAACTAACTAGTATCTGCTAAAAATAAACCCAACTATAGACTTAGTGAACTCAGACTTTTGAAGGCCCACGAAGGTGTGAGTTCGGTGATTTCCCATTCCTCCCTGGGGGGCAGGTATCTGTTGCACAGGCCCCTTTTTTCCCCGCTTCTTCAATATAGGAGACCGCAGCTGCAGCTGCCTGAGAACAGACCCAAGAACTGGCAGCACGGGGCGGCAGTGTTTGGGGAGCTGGGGGGAATTCAGGGAGACACTGCACAAAGGAGACCGCACGTGGCAGCACCTGCTCTGGGGCGTCTGCTCTCAGCACGTGATCCGACGTGACCAACGTGATTTGACGTGACCCACGTGTCCGATGTGCCCCACGTGATCAGACGTGTCCCACGTGATCCGACGTGTTCTACGTGACCCACGTAACCAACCTAGCGGCTGAGTTCTGAGTCGTGAAGCAGCGAGTTGTGGGCACGCGTGTGCCCGCGAACTCTCCCCATGCGGGTGGCTCGCCGTCCGGAGGCAGGCTTACGCAGCACAGACCGGCCCATCCGACAAGCATACTGAATCCAGGTTTCAAGAGACAAAATGCCTCCTCACACCACCCCCTCCCACCCGACGGCGCTGAAGCTGCTTCTGAAGTGCCCAGAGCCGTCGTCTTTTTTTTTTCTTTCCTTTAAACACAGTGCTGGTCAGCCGGGCGTGGGTTCCGTGAATTAAACCCCGTCCAGAGGGCCACCCTGGGAAGCAGACAGCATCCTCCCGGCTAAGAGGCTAAAGACCGGGCCGGAAGCAGCCCGTGGCGTTTCCGTGCCTCAGTCTCCCCACCGTCCCGTCGCACACGCAGCGGCAGGGACCGAAGGGCGGTCGCCCCGGTGAGAGAAAACAACGCTGGGCCCCGCGTTGCGACACAGGTTTCCCCTTTGCCGCAGACACTGCTTTACGGCCGGGCCGTGTGAAACCGCAGAGCGCTCGGGGAGCGCACAAGGTCCTCCTCCCGGCAGGAGACGGCACCCTGCGACTCGACCTGAGGTACCCGCCACAGGAGCGGAAACCAGCCTCCCGTCTCCACAGGGAGAGGGGGCCGGACGGCGGCTGTGGCGAAGCAGAGCCGACAGAAAAAAGAAACACAGGACAGTCGTGTGGACAGCACGCCGTCCAGGTGTGAGCCAGGGCCTCAGAGGGGTCGGCTCTGGAGCCGAAACGCACTGCAACGGGCAGACGAGAGCCGGCGCGGGCCCGGGGAGACCGGCTCCTACCTGGCAAGCGCGCCCCCTGCGGGCTGCGGGGGCGACGTGCGCCGACAGGCCGGTCCGGCCCGGGGCAGGCGCCCAGAGCGGCTCCACGGCTCTCGGAGCGCGGCAACCGCCCAGCGCCGCCGTCCCCCCTCCAGCCACGGCTGTCTGCGGCCAGATACACTCCAAGCTGGCGGAAAAGGATGGATTCCACGCTGATGGCTGTCCTGCCTGTGAGAAGTTGAGAAAAATCGGGGAGGAGACAGAGGGACACAAAAGGGGGTCTCGCTATAGAAAGATCCTTCAGTCACACACATACAGGGCTTGATCCTTGGAGGAAACCCTGACTGCCCTTTAAAGGCGGGAGTTTATGATGACATTCTTAATAGTAATTATAATCCTAAGCACAGAACACTGCAGCACTGGATTAAGACACAAACATTAAGAGCAGAACTTAGTGCCAAGAAAACGCACAACTAAAATCAGCTTTTGCATGCCCATTGTTTCTCTCCTACATGATGCTGCTCTACACAGATATAGTCAGGCTTTTCTTCCCAGTTTTCAAATCCTTTTCACCTAGTTGTTTTTTTTCCATTTCTTTCCCTGTTGGGCTCTTACAAAACCACCCTGATGTTTTGTAATATCAGCCCAGTGTCCATTCCAATGATTCCCTTCGGCATCGCAGAGTTCAGTATCTTTGGCAGAAAATCCTATGTAACGCTGGCTTGCGTGTCAACGCACACGCCCACCGTCATCAACTGGGAACACTTAAGGAAAACTGCCAAGGCGTTCAGCTAGGCTCCATCCGCTCAGACAACCAAAGAGAAACCTGTCTGTGAAGGCCGGGCGGGTCTCTCCCCTACTGGCGCACATGTCACACTCGTGTTATCTTCAGTTCGCCTCATCTGCCCGGAGGCCCAGGGAGTTCACCAGTTCAGGCTGAACTTGCCTTCTCCCTGGGACCTCAATCTCGTGTCTGTTCCCAGCTCTCCACTTCAAACACGGAGGGGAGAGAAGGCAAGGCGTCTAGGCGTGAGCAGAGAAATACAATGGGCAAAGCAAACGTGCTTCATCTCCTTTGGGTCATCTGGTCTGGTGTTCATTTTCTGGTTTACATGTGAAATCAGGGGGTAAGAAGTGCCAATGGAATACAGGCCCCAAGGACAAATGCTCTCATCTGAGAATTTAAGAATTTCTAAAAGCTGGAAATCTCCATGCTTGTTCTTTATTTCATCAACTCTGCTGAAAATTTAGGGTTCATTTCTTCAGCAAGCAAAAGACTCTCCAGGTAAAAGGAGGGTTTGAAGGTACTCTTTTATTTATTCGTTCAATGAACATTTATTGAATGTTAGGCCCTTCTTTTTGCCAAAAGATCCTACGTGGCCAATCCATGATACAACAGTGGCTTTTATTCACCACTTCTTTTAGCTTGTACTACACACATCTATCCCTGGGAATAACATGATTATTTGGGCTTCCATGCTGTGGTTTAGAGAGTTCAACCTTTACCTATCAAAAGGTCTGAAATTGAGTGTGTGGGTCTATTTTTATTTATAAGAGAGGAGAGCAGGACAATTTTAGAATGAGCAAAATCAATTGGTATCAGTTTGGGGAATAAGCTTCTGCTTTGAATAGAGTTGTCAAGACATTCACAATCTGTTTGGCCTTGTGTCCATAGGAGGCTAAAGGTTTTCATAATCAAAAAGTAAGGGATTTTTATTCTTTGCCACTCCAATAGCAGGCACCGCATAAGACTTGAGGTGATTTTTAGCTCTTCTATTATATCCTAAAGCACAAAAATGCACATCTATATGTATAGTCACATGCACATGTGCACAAAATAGTCCATAAGAAAAACAGAATCTCAGGCTCACTGTTGCTTTATTTCAAGTATGACATAAGCATGATAGCTATCGACTGCAATTCTTATTGAATTTAAGACACAAAGCAACTGTTCTTCAATAGATGAGGTGGGAAAGAGTTGCTCGAAAGAACTAAGGATTTTTACATATGGTTAGATGGTAAGCAACATGTAAGTATGAGGAAAAGTCCTTCAGGAACCAAAACCTCTTTTTTTTTTGACAATAAGTGTCTTTCTCTCATTGCAACAACACGATGGCCTCTCCCTTGCAGGGGGAAAAAAATCAATAAATAAGCTCTGACTGATACCAAACCCCTTTAGATTAAGCTCAATATGCCATTAATATGAAAAGAATTTGACAGTTTACATAAGGGATGTGACCTGGTGCCAACAACCTCTGGCTTCTCCATTCTCCAGATGGTAGCAGATTAGTAGGCAGCCTTTATTCTCATAAGAAGATTTTTTTCCCCCCATGGAAAAACTATAAAGGCCAATTCTGTTCCAAACTTCAAGTCTCCTTCACAAATGTCTACTCAATTCTGGGCCTTAACTAATGCCTATTAAAAGAAGCCCTTGGGCTTGGAGCTGTGGAAGGGGGAAAAAAAAAAAAAGACTAAGGCAAACTTAACTCTAATGCCTGCCTTTAAAAGATCTATTGACAGAAGCAGTGGGGAGAGTGTGAACTAATGTTAACTTAAAGAAAAAGGCTGGTGAGATTCAATTGTGGATGTGAATGCTTGCTTGAGTTTGATCTTGACGGGCTTAAGATAAGGGAGATAAAAACCTAAGCCTACTTACATATTAAAAAATGCAGTTGTGCTAAATTCACTACATACCACTGTTCTCGATGTGATTTATGCCCATCATCACCAAAGACATTGAAGGACATCCCTGACTAATACGGTAAAAAGCCACAGCAGAGGGCACTAGCTCTGCTTGGCTAATGCTAACAAGAAAAATCATTTCCTGACAACACACAATGCTCTTTCACATCAATTCTTCAAATGTAACAAAGTAAAAATGCAATTTTTTATTTGGTCTTGTTCTGGAGGTATAAATATAACAAGTGGTTAATCAAAAAGATCCTAGAGGTTAAAAAAAAGTCCTTAATCTGTAAGAAATTCTTCCCTCAGTGGACATGAAGTGTTCTTTGAATGATCAGGAAAAATATATTTTAAACAGACTGACTATAGTAAAATTTTTAAGGCCATTCAGTTGCACTTAAAATTCAGAAAGCTAACCGGACACCTCCCAAAATATCTGGCTTGTTTGGCGGTCACCTGGACGCATACTATTTTTTTTTTTTAAGGGAAAAACTTTTCTCTAGGACTCTTTAACACAGAAAGACTTCTTTTTATGCCTGTTGGTTCATATAATGTTGGAGTTTTTTAATGTAATTTTAAATATTTCTTAATATTTTTACAAATTGGTAAAAATACAATCAGTTTTTCTTGGATGTTTTTTAAAGCAAGTTTGTCATGATCTCTGAGATCCTGGCCACTCTAAAAAAAAAAATCTGTGGTAGACATACTATGCACAGTGAAGATAAGTTGTACAGCTTACAGTCCCTACTCTCAAGGACTTTATAGCTCACTAGGAAAACTAGACCAAAGAATGAAAAGCATTAACGAAAGTTCAAGATAATAGGAAAGAAGAGATCACAGAAAAAAGACACAGGGTTTAGGATTCCACCTGGTTAGCATGACCTACTTTCATCAGTTTCCAAAATCATTTATTTAAGAAGAACATCAGCATTTGCTCATACCAAATATACTTAGCATTCCCCAGAAATAAGTTTTCATGGAAATCTCGAAGACAATAAAAACAGAAAGGCAGGATTAATTTAAATTCTCTTCTGTGAAATGCCTATTTCCTTAAAGAGGAAATACTAGGCAAAGAATAATTTAAAAAAAAGTGTGCTACACACTCACCCAAGGATATCTGCTCAAAATGATGACGGCCCAGAACCAGGCACTGGCCTGGTACAACAGGCCAGTTGTTTTTTCAGTGGATGTTTTCTAGTCCTCTATCCTTACCACAGTGTTCTAACAATGTCCATTTCCATGGTCAGTATCATAATCGTCTGTACTGAGAAAAGTTACATCCAGCAAAAGAACTATCCCCCAATCCAATAACTGGGACCATCCCAGCAATCAGATAACAAGTTTAGGAAACGGCTTAAGGAAATGAGCTAATAAGTTGACTGCACACAAGCAGATTATCTCTGATTGCCGCAAAGAATGCTATTAGGAGGCACTATGTTTTCAAGTGATCATTTTTCCAGCCTGTTACAGAAAGGTTAATCTGCAGCCTTATTCATAAAATCAATTTTGAATCATGCCAAATACAAAGAATTACATTAAACATGCATCTTCAGCAACTATGCTGACATTTTGTTTGGGAAAATATCTGAATCAGTCTCATCTAAGACAACCAATCACACATTTACCCCTGAAAATAAAGGGGGATATATGACTTTATCACTTACTCAGTTTACCTAGCAAGTTGGAGTAGACTCAGGTGAGAGGAAAACACCACAATGGTTGTTTCTAAAGGCTCTCATAAATCTGTTAGCCTCAAAATTCTTCAGTTCATGAAGATGAGGGAACATGATCAGAGAAGCTTGCTTTACTGTTATTTAGTTATAGACATCTTCAAGCTCCTTCCTTTAGAATCTCACCAGAACTGTTTAGACTGTACCAGGCTAAAATGTGATGAAACCCTTTCTCTAATCCACAAGTTGATAGTCAAATCCTTGCCCACACATAGTCCCCTCACCCCGCAGGTTAACATTCCAGGGTTATCTCCCATCCAAGACACAGAAACCTGCTTCAACCTGCCTGCCTATGTAAGCTTCAGTCAGAGAATTTCACCTGAATAGTAAGCATATTTATTTACCTGGTTCAAAAAGACCTAGTGGCCAACTGCACCCGTGTTTTCACTCTTGGCTGGCAGCAGACTGGACTGTGAAATGTAAATCAGAATACCTTTCACCTGCAAAATGACTAACATAAATGCCAATACAGATTTTCTCAGGCCCTGGGGGAGTCTGCAGAGGCCCTCTGGCCACCTGGCCACTCTGAAACAGGTCGATTGCAAATGGAAAACTCCAACCTTGCTTGAGAAAGGAGCCTGGGTAATGGGAAAGCTGCCATTTCCAGATGAAGCCAGTTTTTTTTTTCTGCTGGGCTGTTGGGTCTAAGAACAACATTTCGTGGTTCCTGTGAAATCTAAATATCGGATAATACTGCAGGCCAAAAGAAGATGAGCTACGTGCCCTTGTCAGATACAGAAAACCCGGGGAAGGTTTAGAGATAAGGGTGGGACCCAAAGGGCACCCCGGAACGGGGAGATTTTAGGGTGCCCCACTCCAGCAGGATTACCTCCAACACCCACTTATCTGAGATGGAATTAGACCAAATGTCAGGAGGAAAGAATGGACTGGCTTACCCCTTCGTGTATGGAGAAGAGCTAGTCTTAGTATTTTGCTGACATTTTAAGTATAAAAGGGTCTTATTGTAAACTCCAGACCCCCAGAAGGGCTGCTTCTAGTGAACTCTGAAAGGAGAGATTAGTTGAGGGAGCCTCAGCATCGGATTCCACCCTTCAATCACGTTAGACACAGAGCTTTAGCCACTTTCTTGCTTAAAGTCATGCATGTGGTCAAAAGTTTAATTATATCACCGGCTGCATCAGCAAGCATATTGTCTGCTATCCACAGGAGGGATAAAACCTTTCTGGAGCACTGGGGTTCAGACATCGCCGTGGACAGCTTCCTGGAATCTTGGGTTATGCCTGACACTTGGTATTTTTTCCCTTAACTGATCAAAGAACATTGCCTGGATTCTGATCAGATTATACAAGGTTTTTCTCAAATTTTAAAACTTCCGAGAGGGTGTAAGGTCCTCACCAAAATGGTTGAGTTTTTAATGGATTGGGGTCTAAACATAATCATGTTGGCACCTCTGACATAACCCGCTGCTTCTTTGCCAGCCACTCATTTATTATTCAATCAATAAGAATTTATTAAATGCTGAGGTGTTGAGACGATGCAAGTAGGGCTTTCCTGGAGAAGTCTGTGACCCAAGCCAGCCCAGCACCAAGTCATTAAACTAGTAATGAGTCAATCAAACTGGTTAGGTGTGTGGCCTGGGCCCAAATCCATGAAGTCTGAAGTAACCCATGAGTTTCGTTCTGAAAGTCGAGAAATGCCAACTGTAGTAGTTGTGGATTTGAGGAGTACGAGGCAAGGAGAAGCTGTTCTGAAAACCAGCTTCCAACCCGCAGAGGACTGGGGTAGGGGGACCACATGGGGCCAAAACCAGCTGCCAGTTCTAATCGGCAGAGAAAACAACAGTAAGAAACTCTTCTAGGCCTTACTACAAATAGCTTTTGATATGAAGAGGAGTGCTTTACAGTTGTAAGATGTGTCAAATATGTAAGAAAACATAAATGATAAATAGTGTAAACTAATCAGTCAAGAGTCATCCTCTCTGAGTACCCATTGTTGAGAGTATCTGTCCAGTTAATACCAATGATGACAGATTCCTGTTCTCCCCAAAAATACACCCTCACACCCATAAATGCCTGCTGAGCAGAATTTGTTATTTCAGCGACAGGCCATAATAGGAACATGATTCACAAAAGGAAAAAAACAGGGCTCTGAAGCTGATGGTCAGCCTGTGATGACACAGGTTGACTTCTATAACTGGGCACTGTACGCCCAGTGCCTAGGGCCTACAGAGTGTTCACATTTATTATAGTAAAAGAAAACAGTAATAAAACCCACCCTTAATTATATCTGCTTTTATACCAGCACAGTGTTAGGATAGAACTTTCAATATTTTTCTTAAGGAAGAAAGAGTCAATGAAGACAAAAATGCCAGGGGTTACGCAAATCACTGTGGCTCTGATCAAAACCTCCTGGATTTCTGTGGGCCTCCCAGACATCGTGAACTCAACATAACCTCTCTCTCCTTCCCAGCATCTCTAGGAGTATTAATATGTCTCCGTCTTATATATGTAGATATTATAGGGCACAGAACTTAAGGAATCTTGATACAGAAAAGAGATCAGGAATTTAGGTGGCAATCACATCTCAGTGGGAATTCTGGTTTCTCCATTAACCAGCTATGTGATACTGAACAAGGTACAGCTCTCTCCAGGGCTAAGAGAGCTAGTTAAGATGTACACAAAGAGCCAGGCACAGAATAAGTAATAAACAGTGGCTATTAGTTTAATCATTATTATTGCTCAAGGTTAAATAGCTAATGGCTAAACCCAAATTCCAACCCAGGTCTGCAGCTGAAGGCTTTCCTTTTTGCAACCACGTTCCTCTTTAGATCTGTGCAACAGACAAGATGTTCCAAGAATTCTGGAGCTGCATGATTCAGTCTTTAAAAGAAAAAAAGAGGCCATCCTTCAATAAAATCAATCTATGCAAAATAGAAAAAAAAATTGTAAAGCCACAGTTAATAGTGCCACAGTCCTCTTTTTGCCTCTTACTACCAGGATCAGCAATGTGACCTGTTAATTTCAGCTCAGGAAAACGCAGGATGAGCTAATTGTTCACTAAAAATGCTTCCATCCACTAAAGAGGCTGCACTCCTTGATTTACTTCCAGCAGAACTTTCACGGGCCCCACCTTTACACAACGAGCTATACTTCTGACCCGTGTCATTTGGCCATTTCACTATTAATCAATCCAACTCTCTGTGGTTGTTTACAATATTTTGATTATATGACAAAGAGGTAGGATGTTTAATCAACCTCAACTCAGAATATTTGTAATACAAGTCTCTGTCCATAAATCTCTTTAACAATTTACAGTCACCCATAGCATCTCCTGGACTTCCAAGGCTGACTTTGTATGCCTTCGATGAGAACTTTAACAATGATTCAGCCCCTCTGAAAGTACATCAGAGGATCACAGAATCACACTTCTGAAGGTACTTGACAAGTCTATATAGCTATACAAATTACAATTTAAAGAGCTCTTTTCAGCTCCTGACTGCCATTGCAATTGAAGACACTTAATTCTAAAAGTTAAATCTCTGACAAGACCTCAAGAACAATGTGGGGGATATTCCATTTAGAGACAATTCTAATAATATGCCAAATTCTGCATTTGAATTTAAAAATCAAGGGCATCTGCATGAGAACAGACTCTATACCTTAATAAACTCATTTTCTTCTCTACTTATTTTCCCCTTGCAGGGATCTTCCTCTCTTCAGGATTATCTGAAATGATGATAAATTGGGGTGAACAACTGCAAAGCAAAAAGATGCACAATTCCCACACTACTTCACAGGAAAAAACAACAAACAAAATGAGAGGGAGACAGAGAAAAAACAACCACCAAATGCAAGCCCGCGCACACATTGTGTTGTACCACTCCATTAGCTGTGTTCACACAAGAGCTTGGCTATTTTGGTCAATTTGTTGTCTTTCAAACACTAGAAATCTCTGATCCTAAAATCAGCATGTTTGGAAAAAAAAAAAAAAATGAGCTTAGGGAATTTCCTGATCTCAGCACTGAGCCAGTATATTGAGAATAATTTTTACTGTAAATTTGTGCTTTGAGGTGAAACTGGAAAATGACTTGAAATGAGAAGTTTTTAAGATGTGTGTGTGTACAAAGCATAACAGCAAATGTAGCAAGATCTAGTTAAAGTTGAGCAATGCAGGCTGTGGACAACATTAGCCACCCCACACCCATGGAACTCAGATCCAACTCGGTTCTCCCCACAGCGTTCTCCTCAGCCAAAATTCCATTAATCGTTTCCAGTAACATACTATTTTTCACCTTGGAACACACTAATACAGGGTAAACGGCTTCATCCACAATCCTGAAAGGGGCTTTAGAAACAATTTCGTCTACCTCATTCCCCACTTGCTAAAGTTTCATTCCCCCTGTGATGGGATCCTGAGAGATTATTCATTATCATGGTCCTTTACTCCTGAGATGTAAGAAGGAATAACAAAGAGCAAAGAGACCCACTGTGTCTTTAGGGACAGTAACAGCCAGAAACAGTAGAAAATTCCACTAGTGGAGAGCACATCAAATATCTGATTAAGCTGCAGGCCAGAATTATACTTCAGTTCCGATGAAAAGTGTTTAAAATCAGTTTCAGAGTCATCTGCACTGGTGACCCGGGGCTGCTGGAGCCTGCACGGCCAGGTTCAAGGCTGAGATTGAATTTCCCCAGACAGTTCGCTACTGCAGACAATAACAGTTGCCACATTCAAGTTTCACATGTTATAACACCCTGTGATTTAGACTCAAGTTCCACTTGTGCAGCTGCCTGCCTTCCTGTGTAAATGGGAACAGAAAGCAGAGTTGAGGTCTCCAGTGCAGGGAACACAGATCCTTTTATGTCTTAAGAGACAAACATGTCCCACGACCTCCTGAGAACCAAGACTCCTGTATCACGCTAGGCAGCCAAAACATCTTCTATGCAGTACTTAGAAAGGGTGAGTTAGCGGCCTGTGTGGGGACTCCTCAGATCACCTCAGCTGAGATCAGTGCAAACAGAAGGGAATCAGAGACAGCAAGCACCTCAGCCCCATCCCATCAAAGAAAAGGAGAGCAAGAGCTGCTCTCTGTGTGGGCCTGGACAAACCCCAGCGCCCAAGTCTCATTCTAAGTAGACAGTTTAAGTTAACAAGTGGAAGATGAGTGCGTAAAAGATAGATTGAAGACCTATACAAAACAGCTGCTCTAATAGAATGATTCATTTACAAGTTCGTTACCACTATTTAATGACATGATTTTGATATGCTAACACACTCACCTCACCTAGTACCCAGCCTGGCATATAGCAGTTATTAAATAAATGTTGGTAGACTGAACAGACATTTTAAAACTACTTGTATTATAAATCCTTCAACATATCCACGTAAGAGTGAAGTTCATTTGAGACTGAGATTATGTCTGGTTCACTTGAGCGTATATAAACAGTATCACAAATAATAAATGACTTAGTAAGTGCTTGGAGACAGACTAGGCCCTTCTAAAGACTATACTTCTCAGAGTATAATATTTGGGAACATCATCATTGTCCAGATGATATTCCTTGCAGCTCACTTTTAAATATTTTTTTAAATTCTCATCCCATCCAAAATAATGAATGACTTAGAATGAAACCAAGCATAATTTCTAAAGAATTTATGATGATCTTGTACAGAAAAGTAAAAGTAAAAACAAATGTGCTCATGCTCTCTCCTTCTGTTCCTCTTCTACTCTCTGGCCAGATCGATGTCAATAAATTCCACATTCCATCTCAAACAACAGATGAATAGAAGATTAGTTTTTCAAGGAAACAGCTGTAAATAACTATAATCTAGTTGGTAGGATTCCCTTATGGCTCAAAAGGTTATAACAACAGGAGCCCTAAGTCTCCCGGATCAGAAATTTTAATTCCCTCCTATAGGGAAACGACGGGACATCTTCTAAAGTTCAAAAACAAGGTCACATGTATAACATTTATATATATATATATGAACTAGTAATAGAGAACTAGGATAAAGAATCTTAATCCTATCAAATTGAGGTACGCAAAGATCCAAAGTTCTCATAACCAAATATTCTCTGAGGAAAAAGTGAGAAGGTAGCTTAATATGAATTAGCAGCCTTTGTCCTAAGAGTGACCCTCCCCCTCTTCCTGAACCATAGCAGCCTAGAGAAGGTCCAAATAAATTTGGTTACATTTGGAGCAACTAAAAATGAAGTAGGGCTCATTTGTTTGGCTAAAAAATCTGGTTCAGACTGATGTACCTAAAAAAGGAAAATATAAAAATATCAGGGTTTACTGGCACAATAATAATTTGGCTGTAAAAATGTTAATTATGCACTACCATGGACCAGCCATTGGCAGGACAATGAGAATATCAGGTGTAAAATTTCCTCACTCTTGAGAGTCCCTTGGATTGGAAGGAGATCCAACCAGTCCATCCTAAAGGAGATCAGTCCTGGGTGTTCATTGGAAGGACTGATGCTGAGGCTGAAACTCCAATACTTTGGCCACCTCACGTGAAGAGCTGACTCACTGGAGAAGACCCTGATGCTGGGAGGCATTGGGGGCAGGAGGAGAAGGGGACGACAGAGGATGAGATGGCTGGATGGCATCACCGACTTGATGGACGTGAGTTTGGGTAAATTCCGGGAGTTGGTGATGGACAGGGAGGCCTGGCGTGCTGTGGTTCACGGGGTCGCAAAGAGTCGGACACGACTGAGTGACTGAACTGAACTCAATTTCCTCACTCAGGAAATGTGTACTTGCTTCTTCAGACACCTTTCCAGTGAATGAGAGTGTCGCTGGAAGAGCCTGTTGCTTGATAAGAACAAAGAGGGCCCTTTAGGATCGGACTCACCCCTTAAGCACCTGCTCTCTGAAGGAAGGGTGGCTCAGCGGTAAAGAATCCACCTGCAATTCAGGAGACACGGATTCAATCCCTGGGTCGGAAAGATCCCCTGGAGGAGGAAATGGCAACCCATTCCAGTATTCCTGCCTGGAAAATCCCATGCACAGAGGAGCCTGGTGGGCTACAGTCCATGTAAAGTAAAGTAAAGAGTCAGACACGACTGGGCACTAGAGCGCACAGTCTGAAGGCCAGCATGGGTCGTGCCGTGGCTGGAGAGCCAAGGCAGGTGGGCACAAGGGGCAGGGGTCCCGATAACGGAATGTCAGCACTGCCCTGGAAAGCCAGTCTGCATCTTCAAACACGGACATGCTGATGTGCTATTTCCAATGAGTACTTTATTTGGAAGAAGACAGCTCTTATCCAATTACAACAGAGGAGGCCTTTTATTTGATAAATTGAGTATTTTCATCCCTTTAACCACCAACTCTGGGAGACACCCACAGCAAACCAGATATGACGGACGCAGGTCAAACACAGGTAGGTTATCTGGTGACCTGTAGGCTTCACCTACACAGAGCAGAGATGAAGACCCTCCTCCTAGTCACAGGTCCAGAAGAGGATCCGTTGTGGATCCCCTCGGTGCCCATGGGGAACTGCTCATCCCTAGAGAAAGACCACACGCAAACACTCCCCAAGGTTCCAATTAGCTCCCAGGGAATGAGACCCAGGCTGCTCTGGGAATACCAGGATGTTCTCCACAGAATCAATCAGAACCCCCTTAGGAAGGTCTACAAAACAGAACTCTGTTCTTTAGAGACCAATGAAGTGGGCAGTAAGTCAACAAAACAGCTTGAGTTCTCCTCTGAAACAACCTTGAACTTTCAAGGTGACCAGAATTCAGTAGTCACCAGATTCACCTAAACTAATAGCCTCTAAACACCAAGGAGTTGGGCTCACCAGCATTTAACTTCTTCATCAGTATCCTTCCAGCAAAACTGGCTGCCCAGAATACAATCCTTTTAGAAAAAGAAGCACAGTCAAGGCACAGGCCAGGTGGTTGGCTGCAGGATCTTCCCCGAGAATGATATATTTCCTAAGTTTATTATTTAAGCTTTAGTAACCTTTAAATGCGGTAAATGAACATTTTTATATCAGATATTTGAGTCTTTCATCACCTTATGAATATTGTCAGTCTCTTAGTACGAAACTCAACCATTAAGACAGTCAGTGGGAGCAGTTAATGTCTGACTGGTTTAACTTCCCAGCTGACAGCATTTACTAATAGTTCTGCTGATGAGCAACTTGCTCTCCATTTTCAGAGTTGCTCTTGCTGTGGTATCTTATGTGAAGTTCCTCATTGGCAGTAAGTACTCAATACATCTTTGTGGAATAAATGAATGACCGAGTTGCCGTAGGACACTCTGAGGGTCCACATGAATAGTGTAAGAAGGGGTCTAACGCACTGCGGGTGCTCAGCTACCCTGAGGCATGAGCAGTCATCATAGTGATACATCTCCTGGTTATTCTACTGCAGGGAAAAAGGCCCATTGGACGGGAGAGGATCCCCTGGTTGGGGGGAAAAGTCATCCTCCAGTGGATGTGGGCAAAACAGACCAACGAATTGGGCAGGGCACGATTTGAAGAACAACTTCATGCAACATGAAATATGGATTCCCTGGTGGCTCAGACCGTAAAGAGTCTGCTTGCAATTCGGGAGACCCTGGTTCGACTCCTGGGTCAGAAAGAGCCCCTGGAGAAGGAAATGGCAACCCACTCCAGTACTCTTGCCTGAAGAATCCCATGGATGAAGGAGCCTAGCAGACCATGGCCCATGGGGTCACAAAAAGTCGGACACTGAGTAACTTCACTTTCTTCCTTTCTTTTCTTTCATGCAGTATCCATGGTAATAGGCAGTGAGTTCATTTTCCCTCCCTGCTTCTCATTTATAATAAGAACAACTGAATGGAAATTCTAAGTTAACATCTGTAAAATACAAAAGCCAAGGACCCGCTCACCAGGACCCAAGTCACTAGTCCATTCTTATCATATCACATAGCGGGCAAAATGGGGTACCTCCATTTCTTGTCATTTCTAGCAGCAAACACTTCAAAGCAAGGAGGGAAGCAGGTGTGGGATCTGGACAGATAAATGAGTCCGAAAGAGAGAATGATGACTCAGTCATCAAGTTAGGGTTCTGATAAATTCTAAATAACATTAGGCCATATGTATAGACAGGAAAATCTGTGAATAGCATCCTTTTGTACCTTAAAATTGCAAATAAGGAAACAGAATTTTTATAATGAACTAGGGATGAATCAAACAATGGGACACCAGATCAGATATTACATCTACTACCCAAGACAAGTGAAGTAACAAAGTACAAAAAAAAGTAGGGAGAAGATTTTATTGAGTTAGTCAATCCTTAAAATTAAATCCTCGAATATGGAAAAGATAATTCTCTTTCCATGCGAGACGTTGAAACAGTGCCATAGCAGAAATTATCCCTAAACGTTTCAGAACTGTGGTTAGAAGTTAAGTTACATAAGAACATCTGGATGGTGATAAATTAGTGGAAGATATTATATGGTATAAAATGAAATTACATTTTGGGGACAGTTTAGTTCACTGGTATGTTTAATGCTTTGGATAGCATGGTAAGTAAAACTGCTGAAATGAAGACTACTAGGTAAAGCAGACCACTCAAAGGGAAAAATCAAACTGACACCAAAACCCCCATCAAACTAATGCCGGAGCGGGTGTAGGTTTTCAAAGGTGACTTCTCATACCACCAAACTGAAAAATATTATGTTTACAACATTTTCCTTTGTTTCTGCATTCTTTCATTGACTAACGGGACTGCTCAAATTCAGGTATTTTTGTTTTTATTCAATCATGCTCAATTAAGAATCAAGCCTGCCTAAATAAAATGCACTACATAAAGATCTGCAATTACAAAAATAATTGCTCACAGTCATGGTTTTTAAAGGCAGTTCATACCTAGAAATCAGGAAAAGTAGGCTAGCCTTTCCTACATGGAATGAAACGAAAGACAATAAACAAACACATCTCCACCCCCAATTAGGGTTATTGAGTAGACAACTCAAAGAGCAGACCTCATAAACCCATCTTTAGAAAGAACAGCTAAAAGCAGGAGATCGAGGAAAGACTTAGGACCATGAATAAACAGAACTAAAAGTGTAGGACAGACAGCGCCACCCACGCGTCCAGACTCAGGAGAAGGTACCTTGGTGCTTGTATTTTAGTCATCCCTGGGGTATTTTTACTTGCTGACTTTTTTTTACTACCTCTCTCCCCAAAATAATTATTATCCATTAACATATACATTTTAAGTGCAGGGAGTGGTTTAAATGTGGTTTTCAATTTTATGATAAAGTCAATGGGAAAACTGCTCCAATGGCCTAGTATGTATAGAATTGCACCCATCTTAAAGGGCTTCCCTGGTAGCTCAGTTGGTAAAGAATCTGCCTGCAAAGCAGGAGACCCGGGTTCGATTCCTGGGTTGGGAAGATCCCCTGGAGAAGGGAATGGCAACCCACTCCAGTGTTCTTGCCTGGAGGATCCCATGGACAGAGGAGCCTGGTGGGCTACAGTCCACGGGGTCATAAGAGTCGGACGCGACTTAGAGACCAAACCACCACCACCACCTCCCATCTTAAAGGAACGGCCTCCTCTATGAAGAAAGCCTCAGCTCAGAAGGGAAACCAGGAGCGCGCCTTCAAACATTAGTTAGTTTAAGGAAAGAATTCAGGATAAAAACTAGAAACAACTTGGTCTCCAGAGGTTTTTTAGTTTTTAAGCATATCAATGCACTACCAAAGAACACCACAGAGTCTATTTTTGGAGTAAAGAAATGCTTTTCAGATAGGTCTAGGTGTCATCTTACATGGATATAGAGGAACCAGCCTGAGTCTTTCTTATGGAATCTCCCCAGGCCTGTATGTCAATGTAGGCTGAATGGATACACCAACTCTCTTAGAGATTCCATTTATTTTCACCTGTATCTTAGCAAAATGTAGAGGGCAAGGGAAAATAAGGGGATGTAAGGTTAGAATTCTAAGTAAATCCTAATGGCGGTCAAGAGCCACTTAAATAAGTAAATATGTATGAAACAGAAAACTGCTTGATTCACAGGCTTAACCAAATCAGGCATTTTTCTTCTCTGCCTGTCCCCATCTTCTCCTCCTTTTGATGGAAAATTAGGGAAGTAGTAAAAGTGGAAGCCTCTTGGCCTCCAAAGAAACCTGCAAGTTATTTCAGGACTCTCTGAAGACTTCTTGACCTACTTGTATGCTAGGAAAAAAAGGATGGGGAGGAAAAGTGGCAGAAATAATGTGTCAGGTTTTTAGAGGTATGGAAATCAGGCATTTACACGTGAAACTCTACATGTAACTGTGATTATGCTCTGTGCCACTAAGACAATGTCATCACTTCTCTGTCTTTGTCACCTTCAATTTTCAGATACGACGAAGGCTCCTCTCCTCTGCGGTAGCCACTCCTTAAAGAGCAGGAAGACAATCCAGGCAGCAGAGAGGCTAAGAGACCTGCACAGCCTCCGTGCGCCACACCAACAATCGCAGGCAGCAGGATGCTCGGCATCGGGCTGCAAACCGACTTGCACAAGAGAAAAAGTGATGGAAGCCAGACAAACCGGGGGGGCCACGTGACTCGCCACGTGCAAGGAGGAAACTACAACCTCGCAGTGACCTTCTTTGGCTCTCGCAAAAACTCCTTTAAAAATATGAGTTGGCAAGAAGTTAGACAAGCCAAACCCCAGTTTGGGAAGACTATTCACATTCTCCTTGCTGCTTACGTGGTTGGAATGAGTCTTCAAAACAACCAGATTTTATTTTTATTAAAAACCAACAAGACAACAGCAGCAGCCACTAGGCCTCTTGGCACGTGGCTGCATGGTTAGAACACAGAAACTGGGGGGCCCATTCTGGTTCCCCCCTCCCACTCACTGTATCCTCACTCCCTGGGAGAGGATGTGCTGAGATTTTTCTTTTCTTCAAGTGATGTTCGTTGCCTGTTTATCTCTGCACTGCCACTAATCTGCCTTGAAATTGGCTGATTCCACCCAAGCCAAGGGAAGCGAGCTTCATCAGGCCATCCTTGTTCATAGACCAGTTTATGCTCTATAGCCAAGAGATTATTAAAAACTATATATGACATGCATACACTTTAAAATGACTCAACTTGGGGACGATAACTGTGTCGTATCTGCATTTCATTGCTTGTGTTGTAGGAAGGGGCAAGCTAGCATTACAAACCTGAATGAAAATTTTTCCTAAATATATTATCTCCATAAGAAACATTTAGCAACTGTTAGTGCCCTGGAGACAAAGGCTAAGAGGAAAAGAAATGTGCTCAATAGAATGTAGAGAGGGATGGGGAGAGAGAGAGGAAAAAGCCTCATTTAAATGATCAAGCTGAGCATTAACCACAAGGAGAGAAAAACAAATGTTCTATGTTTTGCACAAACATCAATTACGTCTAGTAATTTAGCTGATTCCTCTCACTGAACAGGTGCTCTGGCTGCAGTGCATAGTGAAGAGCATGCACACCACTCCAGCTCCTATGCAAGGTACCAAAGGTCCTCCGCTTGCTCGAAAAAAGACTTCCAACATTCCAGCGCTGTTGACAGTCTTCCCCGAACCCCCACCAGGCGTGTGGCACCGTGAGAGTGAAACTTAGTCTGGGGACAGCCAACAGACTGGCCACTTCAAGAGGCTGGAAATTTGGGGCAAAGAGAATAAACTCAAAGAGAAATTATGCAGATGGTCATGGATGTAGGTGGGCACGTGAAGCCAACTGAATTATGCCTGACAAGGAGGAGCAGGACGAATGAATTAAGTCTACAGAGAGCCACAAACTAAATATAAGCAACAGATTTAACTTTCTCATAGACTAAGTCCCACACTGCTTAAAGGACCAGAATCAATCCTTTGAGTTCAATTCCCAGATCTCCTTTTATTCAGATTGCAAAAAGCAAAGTGACTGGAATACCTAAAATAAGGAAGGAGGGAAAAGATAAAATCAAGGGCTCTGCTAATATCCAATTGAGTTATGGAGGCGCCAAAGAATGAAAACTAATTATAAACATAGACACACACACACACACACACACACACACACACATCAGTAAAGAGAATGAGTGCTCTTTTCCATAGTAAATATTTAAAAACTGTGGAATGAAGCTGAACTTGATGAGGTTTCCTCTGCAAAGAAGTTTATCTCCCAAATGGGACTTGAAAAGGAGGTAATTTGCCTCTTCGTTCTTTTGTCACCATTGTTTGTTTTGTTATTTTTTTTAAAGTCCAGAAGACATCCTGTTTTAACCCTTTTTGTTTCCTTTCTCCCCTGGTTACTGAGGTTGATCCCCGAAGAGGAGACGGTCTCTGTGGAAGCAATCATCTCAGGCACTGAAGCGTCTGTCTGCTTGAGTGTTCCCCCTTGCTAAGGCAACTTCAATGACTTGGGTTGGTCTCTCTGCTTACACTTCCAATTTCCTAAATTTACCCCCCTGCAAACCTTGCAAGGAAAAGAATTCCTCCATGCTCCTGCCTTCTCTTGACAACGGGTTGCTACATGACCTTGTCTTATGTAGATATATGACCACGTTTATGCAGGATTGGAGAACACAGCGACCCATCTTCCACGCCCTGGCTCCATGAGCGCCCTGCACACAGCCCGTTACCCACCTCACGCTCCAGCAGGGAAGAGGCAGCCTCAGAGGCGGCCCCAAAACGCGGGAGTGAGTGCTAACTTTGGCCCTTATTAGAAATGGCCATCTTGGATAGACAAACCAGGCTTCTTTACCTTGGTGGTTTCCTGACCTGTGCACCAAGAACGTTGGCTACCAAAGCGATTAAGAGGATGAATGTAATGACTAAGGAAGACAGTCCAGAGTTCCACAAAAATTGCTAAAGAAACAGGCATAACTCAGGTCTCCTATGGTGGTAGTTCCTTCCTATATTCTAACCTCTACCCTCCAAACCACAATCCTAGGAGGAATAACATTCTTGAAATACTTCCAAACGAGTTCCATCCAGAGGGAGCAGAATTTATAGCTCTGTGTCAAATGTCAGTGATCTGGGATCTCCAGTCACCGGCATGAATTTATCTTAAAAGTAAATGGCATGCATCACGCATAAGGCAAGATTCTCACGTGCTCCAGAGCCATAAGCTCAGACCAAGCTCACTGCAACCACAACTGCTTTCAGAAACTGTGCTGAAAAATAATGTGACCAGAACTCATTTAGACAGTCACTCAGATAGTTTATGTGCCCATATTTATGAGCATTTTTCACACCAATAATCATAGATGCTTGTAACCAGTTTGGGTCTTCATGTAAAAATTTTAACAGTTGTGTGGGTGGGTCAAGAGGGGAGTGTATGTGTGAAATGAATCTATCATTGTACATATTTTATTACCATCTGCTGTTTCAATGATTTTTAATTACCTAACATGCAATTCTCAGTGCTGAGAATATATTTAAAAGTAGGCTACCCCACTCAAGTACTTTCCACATATTTGGGGCTGGGTAGGGAGCAGGGAACAGAGCCACAAAACATCAGAGGTCACAAAAATTCTCAGCCCGCATACCAGCTTTACTTGGCCAGCACAGAATATTTTTTTTAAATAATACTTGAAGTCGGTGTTGAATTGACCTAAAAATCGAGATTATTAGTTTGTCATAAAAATACGTTAACATCTGGCAACACCATCATATTAATATTCATGTCCAGCCACAGAGCTAAGGCAGAGCGTGTGCTCTCCGGATGACCAGTCGCACTTCTTTCCCCAGCACACCATCTTCCGCACTTACTTGTATAACCCTCTTGGCCTCTATTGGCAACTGAGTTTTCAGACACCTGGTGGAGCGCAAAGAGCTTAACACCTGTAAAGATCTCCTGAATGCATCAATGAAGGATCAAACTTTACCAAAACGCCAGAGTAGACAGACAAGCCCGACATATGTCCCAGCCTATTTCTCAAAGCAGTTACTTTCACTACTGTTAATGTCATAGACAGAGTAAATGCTGGCTTCCAACATTTAAAAAATCATTCGCGTAGAGAGACCTTCAATTATACAAACGTTCAATCTTCAGTCAGTCACAGTACACATTCGGTACACAAGTCTGACCAAGAAGTCAATCAATGAATGTAAACCCAGCCCTTGTTTTTGAACAAAGCTAAGTCAAATAATACATGGTTATTTGTAACACAGATTTTAAAGACACTGTGAATTCTCTCACTTCTTTTTTTTAAGCTGGAAAATCTGACCACACACAAAGAATTATTTAAAATGTACCTTGAGTACAGGAAAGGAGGCAAACCAACGATATGACTTCTCTTAGATGGCTTTAAACTCTAAACTCCGTGGAGGTCAGGGGACCCCCACTCAGAATACGCCTACCAAAAGGCTGTAGAGGCAGAACCCCTGTAGAAGGGAAGGACCTCAGAGAGGAGACAAGGCCTTTTCAATGCAGACGCATCAGCATAGGCCAGCAGTAGGTGCTGAGAAGCAGTCTACAGCTAGGGAGGTGAAGTGACATCTCTGGCTGTGATGAAACCATCATGCTTTCTAATGCCTTCACCGAAACAAGCCGGGGAGCCCTCCGCCGTTTTTTTCTGTGAATGAGTTCAGCCTATAAGCCACAGTGCAGACGGGAATAAACAGAGCTTCTTTGACTCATTTTTCTGAGTAGCCACAAGAAAAAGAATCAATGAAGCAAAATCTGTCAAATTTAACATTTCAGGAAACCAGCAGTGAAAAACAATACAAGAGAAGTGAGAAACTGACCCCCAGAAGAAGCTGCAGCACGTGACCTCTGTTCACGCCCCTTACTAGCAGTTTCAGTGCAAATTCCTTGTTGTCCAAGGATGTACGTTGGCACCAGGTTTGAAAGAGCTCTGAGAGCGGCTGAGGGACCCTGACTGGGGCAAGAGGTTCAGCAGATGTATCTACGTGGCACTGCCCGCTGTCAATCATCCATCCACGACTGTCAAAGCAAGGCCAGACTGTTCTAGAAGGCTGTGCCTCGTCCTAGCAGAGAACCGGACTTCAGCATTGAACCGTTCGGTGGCTGTGCATCAGAACACATCTGTTCCCTCTGGAAGCAGGGATTCCCAGCCAGTTTCTAGCCTGCTCGAGGACTCTGAAGGGGTCGAGAAGGCTGAGGCTTCAGTGGGGAAACCACCCAGCTTCTGACTCAAAACCCCCCTTACCCTGCAGTTCTCAGGCGCACCCACTTAGTGAGACAGCTGGTCAACCTTTGGGCCCAGGCGCTCCTGTTCGGGCTGCGCATTAGAATCCCCTGGAGAGACAGTAAACCCACCACCACCCCGGCCTCACCTGACGCCCACCACATCGGACTCTCCAACGGTGGGGTCCCAGCACGCCCTCCCCAGCCCCAAGGGGGTTCTAAACCTGCAGCCGGTGTTGAGAACCACAGATCTAGGAGACGTAAATGGGAAAAAAAAAAACAGAACCAGGAAGACGATGCTGAGTGAAAGGCAGGCTGCTGCTGTAAAAGGATCCCCCCTCATCAAGTAATTACAAACGTACCCTAGGTCTCCCAGGACAGCTCACAGCTAATCCCTCTCCCGACCCAGCCAGCACCCTCTTTCCGCCTGAATATCCTTTAGTTATTTATAATCCAGTGGTGTTATTGTTAAGTTACTAAACTAGAATTATATTCTGCCTAGTAGAGAGCCCTTGTTTCTTAAAAAAAAAAAGTATTTGTTTTAGTAAAAAAGGATCAGGCAGAACAGGTATGTGCTTGTGCTCTCGCTGCTTTTCATTAGTGGCCCTTGGAAAAATTAAACTTGAATGGAAAAGGGGCGTCTTGTTTCAAATCACGCTGGCAGCTCGGGTGTATCTGCCTTGTTGCTGCCACCTGCTTCACCTGTGCTCCAAGTGGCAGCGTTGGTGACAGTGTCCAAGATCCTGAGGCTCTTTTTATCAAAGACCAACTTGGAAGGTCAGGCGGATTGCTAAAGATGATGCCTACTGACACTCATTTGTCATTGCCTTCTAAACCATGAGACTGGATGAGTCAGCAGCGCCACCCCAGGCTGACAATGAGGGGTGGGCCTGAAAAAGCAGGGGACCCAGAAAGGCAAGGGAAGCGGGAAGGTGGGCGGGGGCAGGAGGGGAGAGGGGGAGAGGAGCAGAAAGGAAAAAATGAGCTCGGTGACTGCAGGGTGTGACGGCGCAGGGCTGGGATAACCGAGCCAGCGGCCGTGATCACCACCATCCCCAGGCCAAACACAGAGGCTCAGAGATGGAACTTTTTTCAAAAGCTAATTTTTTTAACAGCAAAACCCCAGTTAATAAAATGTTCCAGTAATCCCCTACCATCAAATTTTACTCTGTTTGTGGTATGGAACTTCATTTATTCATATTTTTAGCTACGCAGTCAGGGCCTGCTCGCTTCCAGCCGGCCCCCTCGCCCAGCACCCCCGGCCGGGCCCTGCTGGGGGCCGTGGGCAGCAGTGACCCCCGGGCTCCGCTGCAGACGCCGGAGCGCCCCCCTGAAAGGAGGAGAACACAAAGGGACGGGCCACGAATCGGATTCCCACTCGCAGAGGCCGCTGGGGGCTCTCCCTGGCTCCTTCGGTGACCTGGATACCAAAGGAGACCCGCCGGGCGGCGGCTGCATGGGCGCACCCTTGCTTTCAGCAGTGGATCTCGTATCACATGGTTTAATTTGTGTGATCTGGGGTGGGTGGATGGATGACAAGCAGCAGCAAAGCGGAATCCAAGAAAACATGGAAAAAGAAGGAAGCGGAGTTACCCGTCCCCACTTTAGTAGCCAAAGAAGTACATTATAAAAACCAAGATTGAACCTTTGGTTTTTAAAAAAAAAAAAAATTTTTTAACTTTGATTACACAGTTGGATTGGTTTGTGAATATGGTAATAAGTATAACCTTTAGAGTGGAAGGCCGGATGAGCAGATGGAACCTCATTAATAGTGAAAAACTATTAATCTTCCTAAGAGGAAGAAAAGTCAGTCCTTCTTTACGAAGGAATTTCTCTGTACAGTGTAATAAAAGGCAGAATGCACTACACAACTGGGGGCTCATTATGAAATGGATATGCCTGATCAAAGCCTGGACCAGACCCTAATAATCACAATCACCGCACTCTATCATAAAAAGCTTAACTATACCATTAACATGAAGATCAGCTGTTAGTATCTCCATGTACCCTTTTAAACTCATCATTCAATAAATACCCTGTACAGAAAAAGAAGCGGTAACTCATTCTGGGGAAGACGCAGAGAAAATAAAATTACTATGAGCTCCACTCCCTCAAAAACTGTAAAATTTATTCAGAGAAGGGCTCACTTCTGAGTACCCTAGCCCCTGCAGGGCCACAAGTCACCACGCCCCTCAGCATGGACAGGACAGCACCAGGATCAAACGCAGAAGATTCTGGACGAGACAGCCTGAAATGTGAGTCCCGGCTTTGCCCCTGCTAGCGGTGTATGTATCATGTGCAAGATAATTATGCCTTCCAATCCTCAATTCCCTAATCTCTAAAATGAGGATACATTATACCCCATAAATGTTACCTAGCAAGAGAAAATGGTACATCAACCTTAAAAAGTAAAAGTGGGTGAAAGGGCAGTCACATTTCCAGGTGGAAATAAGCAAAAAGACGTACACTGCTGGGAGGTGATCATCACAAGACGCCAAATATTTATTTTTCTTAAGTTGCCTAGGCAAAAATATTTCCTGCTTTCTACTTCTGCTTGTCAAATCAAGACTGAAAAATAAAACTCAAGGGTAAGAAGTAAAGCTACGATTTTATTAATACTTAAAAACTATTTTGTTAGAAGAAAACATGATTTTCCTAGTATAAAGTGATAACAGATGTCTTTCCTTCTTTTTATTAACTTATCAATAATAATTTTGATCATTTGGAAGAGAGCCCAATCTCTGGCCTCAAAGCGTTCAGAAAGTTATTCAACTTGTAAAACTGAAATTTCTCTAAGTGCCAGCAATAGAATATATGTAACTAGCAGGTTACGTCCATACCACACCACCCTCCCCTGTCTGGAGTGGACAAGAGAAAATACTGAGGACTCTTGCTGTCACCAGAGATTTTATATTCTGAGGAAACCAGCACAAAGTAAGTCTCAAAGTGAAATCTCACCGGCACTTCACTAAGACAGATCAATCAAAAATTGGATCAGTGACAGCAAGACGCCAAGACCCAAAAACCTAGCTCTGCCACTTATTAATTCAATGGCCTTGAGTAAGTCATTTAACTTCTCCGAACTTATTTTGTCACCTGTAAATTAAGATTGATAACACTTCTTAAACTGGTGCAGTGATTAAATGAAATACAGTTAAACAGCCAGACACATTAAAAAAAAAACTGTTTTAGAAGATAGCTCATTATTATAAAATTTGATTTAATATATTTTTTTAAACACCCACCAAAAAAGTTTATACAATAACAGGAATGAATGCTACTATTTTAATCCCTTTAAAGCCTAACATTAACTGTCAAAGTGAAATCATACCCTGTATAATATATACACACACATAGCATAAAGTATTCAGGAGAAGACAAAGACAGACAGCGTACACACACAGCCTTGTCTTGGTCAAATTTGGTTTTCTATCAGACAACCTAACAAATTCCAATGTAAGCTTCAACCCAGCCAACATTACTTGGAAATGGATTCATCTTCTGCAAAATTATTTCCTTCCACTGGCACTGACCCATCACCACAAACATCATTTAGTTTTTTTTCCGAGTGCTGAATTAGTAGCTGGATGCAAGAGCTGAGGAACATCTTGAAACCCAGCCATATTGTATCACACAGAATATAGCTTGGAAAAATATGACTTTTCACAAACAAAAAACTTGGCTAGAGAAGAGGGGAAGGGAAGATTAAAACAAAATATCTCCAAGTAAAAAGTGTAGAAAAGGAATTGAAAGAAAAACACTGAGAATTAAGTGTACTCGAGTCTTCTGCATTGTTGCTGCTTCCAGGAGATGCATTTTGAATATAACAAGATGAATTTCAACAGACCATGAACCGGAGATTTTCAACATGATAAAGGGGAAGCGATATATATTCAATTTTTACAAGCACTGAGTGAGCAGAAAACTGAAAATTCTTCAGCTGCTGATAATGTGTTGATAGAAGTGCATCCCCCAACAGAATTCCTAATGAACTGCCAGGAAAAAAAAAGAGAGAGAGAGAGAGAAGTATTTAACAAACTAGAGAGACCAAACGATCACACGACGGTAATGTGGATCCCTAACAATTTCCAGAGTCATTTTCCTATTTTTGAAAGAGAAAATCTTTAAAGACCATTTGAACGATTTTTTTTAACTATTTCTAATAACGCTTGAGAGTCTTCAAAGACAAGAGAAGCTCATAAAGTAAAACGTGTAGGAGATACCACAGAACATCTCCCATTTCTGCTACCGAATGAGCTTCTCGCAAACCCCATGGTGGTGTTTCCCAGGCCTTACACTATGCCTCTCTCGGTAACAGAGGGAAGATGCAGGGCTTTTACTCACTCACATTGTACAGATGAGATTCCTCTGTGAATTACTTAGCTCAGAGGAGGGGAGTACCTTCCCTTACCCGAGTCTTGCCCTGGTCTCTGCCTTATTTTTAACATCTTATCCATAGTGACTGGCTCTGACACCAAACTGAGCGGGATACTAAACACTCCAAAAGGACAGATGGTAAGCAGTAAACTGAATTTATCCATGAATAGAGGACATTACATTCTGGGAAAACTAGTTATGCTTAAATATAGAAATAGCAAGATTCATAATGACCCACAGACTCTCTGTATGACGAGGAATACAAGGAAAATGAAAAACCGGAGAATAAAACCGAATTATTCACTTGAGAAGTTTACAGCCTTTCCTTTGGGAGGCTAGGGATTATAAATGCACCCACAAAGCAGCTTCTGAACCCTTGAATACCTAGAGAGCAACATATAAAAGGTCTATAAAAGTGAGAATTCAGAATCAGAGTTATGAACCCACCCTGACCAGTCTATTATAACACTAATTTGTTGCTCATCCAGTTACATTTAAATTCTCAGTTCTTAAACTGTAATAGAACACTTTTCATTCCTTTTCTCTAAAGTAGCCAATAATCTAATTAAAATTTTAATATTTCATTGCATGGCAAAATACCACAAAGTTTAACTCTTTAACTCATATGAATGTAGAGGGCTTATGTCTTTTAGCTTAATCCTCTGACTTAAAGGTGCCCAAAGAATTAGGCATAAATTAGGTTCAAATGAAACACCAGGACTCTGAATTGGGGGCATCCTGAAGCTCAAGACATTGTCTTCCTATTTAGTAAGCATTGTGGATATATTAAACCAGATTTTAAAAATCATGTTTACTCAAGTTTTACAGTGACTTATAAGGTCTACAAGGAAATGGGCAAGGAAACAGGATAAAGTTCCGTAGGCACATATTTGAAATATGTGCACAAGATTAAAATAAACAGCACAGCTTATGTAGAAAATTACTGCCAACAACCCAAGGGTCCACCACTAGGGACCACCTAAATAAATTATAGCACATCCACACAATACGATAAAGTTGTAAGGAATAATAAGCAAGCTTTCTGTGTACTGATATGGAATTTTCATATTTAAATCTCCAATTTAAAAAGCAAGGTACAGAACAGAGGATATAATAAGCTCTGAGTATCATATGCTTTGGGTAAGAAAGAAGGGATTATAAAAATATATATTGGGATGTGCATGTATTTGTACAAAAATGGAACACGTGAAACTCTAATAAAGGAGGTTCTCTCTACAGACGATAGCGGGGAGCAGGGGGAGAGAGGCAAGGGGGGAAGGCAGACAATATATTTCTTTTAATATTGGGTTGATTTTTAACCTCATGAATGCATTAACTCAAAATGTAAAATGTAAAATCAAGTAGAAGTTCTACAGACAACAGAAACTGATAGAGAATTTTTAATAATACAGTAATTATAAGGACTTCCCTGGTGGCTCAGATGGTAAAGAATCTGCCTGCAATGCAGGAGATCTGGTTGTTTGATCTCTGGCTCCGTAAAAGACCCTGGAGATAGGAATGGCTACCCACTCCAGTATTCTCACCTGGAGAATTCTGTGGACAGAGGAGCCTGCAGGCTGCAGTCCTAAGTATCACTGCAGTCTAGAAGGGCTTACCATCAAGCACAGAATGCAAAGTAGCTACCTATAGAGCATATGACAACACGTTGGAGATTTGCTGAGGCAAGAAGAGTAGTCGCCAGTGTATGTTTCAGGAAAATCTTCCTGGTAGGGAGTGTGCTGTAAAGCCTCCAGGGAGAGCTCCTGTTTTCAAAATGCATCTCCCAGGGCGTGGCTTACAGACACGCAGTAGCAGCGGCCTCGAGGAACATGCCTGGAAAATCCTGAGTGTCCGCTAGAGCCCAAAGCAGCAGCTTCCCCTGAGGACTCTCCCCAGCCGCCTGAATAGATTCCAGACTTGCAAAAGGAAATATGAAGTCATCAGCCGATGGTGACTACAACAACCCCCCAGCACAGCAGAAGAGGCTGGGTACTGATGCCCCTCGTGATGCCGGCTGGGTGACGAGTCGGAGCTGTCAGTGTTGGCCGGGGCTCCTCGCAGGCTACTTCCCAAAAGAAGTGAACCTGCACCAAAGCTGCCCAAAGGGAACTGGAGGCCAAGCCGACAAGACACGGATGGCAGGAGATTCCCCCGGGCTGTGGGAACAGACAGAACAGTGGCAGAGCGCCGAAATGTAGGCAACTGGAATACCAGGTGGTTAAGGGAAACGAATATAAACTACATCTGCAGGATGATCAACCGGCTACGGGGTGTCAGAACCCAGGAAAGGAACTTCCAGCCTCTGACGGAGACTGCAACCTACTACTCTGCTGGAGCCCAAAGGCCAACCACCAGCTGAAGGCAATCAGCTCAGTTACTGGAAGTGTTCCCCTCTTGATGCCCAAACCTAAAGCATGCTTATACCTAGTATTCTGTCTTAAATTTGGACCCTCCCACTCAAAGCGCTGCAGACAGTCAAGAGAAGAGAAATGACAGTGATCCAGATAGGGAGAGACCCAGAAGACTTAAAAAGATTAGAATCCCTCTGTCTACAGGAGTGAGAGCTGAAAAACGTGATGTTGAAGTTCTTATTACCCTCAAACCTGGGATATGAGACACTAAAGCAATCAGTCTTCGTGAAGTATGTGGCGAACTTATAGAACTCATTAAGCCACCAGTGGTTCATGCTGAATCTGAAAGTGACTTCTAAAGAGAAGTTTAGATTGTTTCGTGGGAAATACATTCACAGTGCGTTCTTTCTAGAAATAAGCACCACTGGTATTACATGCCAAGGAAGGAAACTGTGTCCACAATCTTTTGGACCTGTTGCAAGCAAAGAAACTCATAATACAGTCCTACCTCTATCTCAGCTCTTAGGTCCACTGACAAGACCAACAATGGGGAAATCTCAAAGGAAAAGAATGTAAACCTCAAAGCGTAACCCAAGAGATGCAGCAGGTGATTCACCAGCAGTCTCTGCTGACCATGCACTTGGGTGGGCTGCACCATCTTCTCAGGACTGTAAGTAAACGCCATTCTGAAAAATCACCCTAAACAGATCAAGGCTACAGATGTAAACAAGGCTAAGAAATCTGCGTAATTCAATCTCAGGAAGACTGCAGAATGATAGGAAAAACTTCTCAGCTGCTTAAGAGGATAAGGCAATGACCTTCTCTTTGAAGAAGAGTTCATACATTTGAAACACAGGAAGGGCTGACGCTGACTTTAAGAACGTTTCCTGCGGGGGAGAGTGTGAACTGAGCCTGCACTGGTCACTAGACACGGCCAGGTGCTCTACGTTCTTTAACCCATGTTTTCACACTTTCTCCTTTTACTTCTAACACCTTTATCGAAACGAAAAGCGGGAAAAATACTAGACTGACTTGTGGGGGTAACCTGGAGCCCTGAGAATGTGACTGCACGCTGGTGACTCATCGAGACCACAAACTCTGCATGCCAAAATACTCCTTAAACACGAGATGTTTTCTCAGAAAGCTTTGTTTTTGGATAGAGGTAATTCACAGCTTTCCAGGAACTAATTATTTTTTCCCTTTCTAGCCTTAATGCATGTATTTAAATTTTCCTTAATTTACTGAATACTTACAATGAGCATTACTCTGAATCTAACACTCCAGTTACTCTTGGGAAAGAGACGTGAGAGCTCATCAGAAGCGAGCAAGGAATGGGAATTTATGATCACTGGGGAACCGTGCGCTTTATTAATGGAATTCTAAGTAAAGACACGCTCAGTATGAGTAGCCCTTTCACAGTCTCCATTTAACACAGGAGTTAAATTGGGGAAATCGACAGGCACTCGTCCCTTGACTCTTGAAAACCCACCCTTTTATAAAACGCCTGTAAGTCCTAATACTGTGAAGGGGCCAGGGGGCAGGGTTGGGCCTTCCTTACATCTAAACAGGCCTGTTAATGTATGTGGATGTGTAGTCCCAACAAATAACCATTCCAAGAAGAAAAAAAAAAAAAAAGGCAAAGAGACTATTGGGTAAAGACAGAAATCAGAGCCTGTTAACTGCTTTTAGAAGGGAAGGTGGAATTGCTTCTTGTTTGGGGGTGAAAATTTCATCAAACACAGAACATCAGGAACAAAAGGGAACAGTGAAGCAAAATGAACGTAGCAAGTACAAAGCCCACGTGCTTTACGGAACAGGAAGGTGGGGGTCAGACCCGCCGGGGCCCATCTCACGCCCCACAGGCTGGAGAAAATGAGTAATAACCTGAGTTAATTACAAGGAAATTCTTATCTGGATTCACCCTGAAATCCTCACACCACTCCTGGGTTATAAAGGGAGGAAGGAAAGAAAAACCAATTTGGGATTCTGGAAGTCAGAGCAAGTTCTTGGTGGTTTAACAGTGGCAGAGGAGAAGAGAAACTATGAACAGGGAGCAAAAAAGAAAAGAAAATACTAATTAGAGGAGCACAGAGGCTGTGGGCTTTGGGATAAAAAGCCCTAGACACGGGCAAGAGGCAGGAGAAACGGCCATCTGGGAAATATCATAAAAGTCAGGCTAAACCTACAAGACCTCAAAGGCACATTCCGGTATCACCAAAGAGTTCAATAACTGGTGTTCTTAATGAGGTCCTGGTTCATTGAGAAAACTCCCCATCCTCTACCGGCCCAACTCGTAATGACTGTGACATTTTAGAACCATTTGCAATGAGAGCAGTTATAACTGTTTCATTGTTTAAAGGATTAAGCAGATTTAGGCCGAACTCCTCCTTTCTGAACACCCTAGACGGATTAGTTAGTGGAGGAAGGTTGTAGTTTCAGATGTATCGACGTGGAACATTATTCCTTCTAGTGGAACTGAACCAACCCCCACGCCCCCAACTCACGCTATTCCATTTTTAGCTTAGAAAGGAAAGAATACACAGAGTTAATTATGATTCTTCCAGCAAATATCATGGCAATGTTTATCCCTTCCCTTCACATAAATTCACAGGCTTTTCTAAGTGACAGGCTAAATCACCGTCTCTGTTACATGAGGATTTACACATAGCAGAGATTCGCAGGCCGCATCTCGGGAGAAGAACGGGCCCATTCTGCATGATACGTACAAACCAATGGGAAAGGTGCCATTTCAGTCACTTTCTTCCATAAAGTGCAATTGAGTCACTTCAATTACTGCTGTGACTCACTTCCTAACCACTGGCCTCCAACAACCTCCAGAATATTCAATCACCAAATCTGTCGTCAGTATGTCTGTGCAGGCGTCCCAGGCTTGGGAATCTGTGCTTGCTAAGAGGGGAAACTTTAAAAGTACACTAGAGACGCCTTCCTTGGTGTCCCGCCACTCTACCCATGAGGAGCTGCGACTTACATTAGCAAGTGAAAACTGGTAGGCATGAAATCTCTTTTACAAGAGCAAGCCAAAAGTGATAGCAGAAATTTACTTGGTATGTATAGTTTTCCAGAGCAATGGTTCCTCCTGCTCATGGAACCAAGTGAGCTAATCTACTTTGCAGGAGACAATGACCTTTTAAAGCAAGCGGTGATAGGTTTATTCCTTCCTTTAGGAAAAGACTATCAGTTCTTTAGCAGCATCACCAGGACAAGGTGATTTTATAAGGACTAATTCAGGTACTCCTTTTTCAAGGTAAAGCACGCATATTTCTCATGGTGTAGAGGACACAAACCAGCAGAATCTTGCATATATGCAATAAAATTCAGATGACCAATAAATCTTGAATAAGACATTATTGGAGAGCTAAGTATCTATGAGAGAACCGCTGTTCCCTGTCACTAACACTAATCTTAATTTTCTTTTTTTTTTAAACTGGACCAATTTCCCTTTTGAAAAGTCACCAGACAAAGACATTGGCTGTGTGGATTTCATGCTGTACTATCTCGGCAGCAATATGAAATACACAGGAGCTGGAAAGGAGAAACAGAACATGAGTCTCCATGAAGGAAATAACTTAATTCAGTATTCTTCCTGCCCTAGAAGCATCTGTCCTCAGCCTTACTATATTAAGGAGAAAAAAAAAAAAAAAGAAACATGGAGGAGGGAATAGAGACATGAATGAAACACAGAAGAAAGAAATAATCTAGAAATTTTTAAAAATGAATATAATTAGTGCAAGCTGCAATCCGCCAGAACACAAATCCGTTTAAGTCTACCCACCTCACTCCCAGGCTTCTTAAAACCCAGGAAGAATATCAGGGGAAGGAGTTGGGCATGCCTGTGAATTTTTTAAACACCTTAGATGATTCCGATTGGTCATCCAAGGTCAAAGCCACATATCTATGCAAATCACAGTAGTCCACTCACTGGTTCACTGGCTCCTTTATTTGGTCAACTAATTTCATGGAGTGCTTCGTTGAGAGGCCCACTGGCCCCGAAATGGGTTCAGACTTTGCTCTAAATCTCTCACCATCTACAAATGGGTGTCTCCTTCTTGTTCATAGGCACCTGCCAACCAGCGACCTAATGATAGTGATCTAAACTCACAGAACTAGTTAATTCTTCATGACTGCTTGCTTTCGCTCAAAGAGAGCCACAGGGTGAAGGGACAGCGTTTCCACTGGGAAGAAAGCCATGTGGGACAAATTAGGTGCCGCTCGAAGATTTAAAAGCTGGGGGGGAAACAGAGCTAACTGGAGGCAGCTGTTAGGATGTGGTTTCTGTGTTTATATTCTTCTCCTTCCCCCCTCAAGCCTCTTATGGGTATTAGGCAGGAAAGCATGCATATGACCCTTGGGGAGAGCAGGCGCTCTTGACTGTACGTGGGGCCGGAGACCATAACTCAGCATGTCTGAGACCTAAGTTACCTGCCAGGAGAAGGCAAGCTCTGGGAAACCTTTAGTTGACCATTTAAAAAAAAAAAAAAAAAAAATCTTCTTCTAACTAAATACAGCCATATAGTAGAAAATTGCACTGCTGGAAGATAGCAGTCATGATAAGGAAGAGACACTCTGCAGGAACAATAAATCGGAGCGAACTGGAGATTTAAGACCGACCTACTAGTCTGCAAACGGCACTTCCTGTTGCCGCTGTGACCTCTGCCCTCCTCTCCCCCAATTCCACCTTCAAACTCTCAGCCCAGGATTTCAGCATGGCTCACTGCCAGCACCTTCCTCCTTTCTTGGGTGCTAAAGCGGTTCTGTTGATCCATACATATTTCAAGAGGCTTTGACTTTCAGCTTCAACCAAGAAGTAATGTCACATACTATTTAAAATAACACAGAGAATGTATTGTTCCTCCAAGCACCTCCCTTTCGCCTGCCTGCCCTGACCTCCCTTCCCTTCAATATTGTCCTCAATAAGGGGCTTTCTTTCCTCCGTGTATGGCCAATATGGGGAACCCAGAGGAAGCGGGGGGGAAGGGAAGGATTTCTGTTTCTCTTGGCACTGAATGAAATGGTTTTCCAGGGGAAAGCGTATCGCTCCCAGTTTAATAAAACTCCTGCTTCCTATATAATATCACTCAGGTCACTTCAAGGTGGGAAGGCGATCAAACACAGAGACAGGAGCAGGAGGCTGCACTTATGAACAGTAAACAACACAGCCCACAGGCTTCAGGTCCACACAGAGCAAGCCAGCCCTCTCTCCAACGCTCCAGCCACTCAACTACGGCAAGCCTAGCGCAGCTGTGTGCCCAAAAACAGCTGTTGCAACAACTTAAGGCAATGAAGTCACATTTTACTTTAAAAAAAAAATCCTTTTACTTTTCCAAGCTCTAGTATTATCACCTGTGTCGTAATGAACATCCATCGGAGCGGACTTTTCCTGGTTCCCAGGACTGGTTTACACCTGAGCTTTACCGCAGCCAAAAGACCAGACTGGAACAGTGTTGGTCTTAATGCTTAAAATAGCTTTGATCGTCCCACTGGGGGGTGAATGAGCAAATGAATCCCTTTGATTCACAAAGGTAAACTTTTATTCCTTCCTCCCTCCCTCCCAGCCATCCATCTATCCATCTTCCAGTTTTCTTTTTAATTGCTCTGGATGCTTCAGCCCCTGCTACACTGGCCGGGTCAGAGACACACCCCCGTGCACGGGCAGAGTGTTCACACGTGGCCAGCAACGTGCTGTGGCAGAAGTTCTACCTGAACCACGGACTGGCTATATGAGTCTGGCCAGTTACATAATATCTTCAAAACTTGGTCTTCCCCTTCTATAAAAGCAAGATGATAATTTCTTGCTCAGAGGGCTAGCAAGTCATGGCCCAGCACAGCAAGAGTAGGCACTTTATAAATATTAGTTTCCACCTCTTCCCCTCTCCCCAAGCACAGTGCACCAATATTCTTTAAATATCAACTTTACAGATCAATGAATAGGAAAAGGTATCTTCTGGGGGTTGCTGACACTGGGGAAAGTCCCCAACTTTTTCTCAAGTGCCAGTTTTTCTTATTTAAGCACTTTTTACCTTTTCTTTCATACATATATTCTCATATCTTTAGTAGACTGATATTTGCTTTGCTTTTCTAATCTTGCATAAAGGTTACAAGAGCCAATATACTGTAACCACATTAAAAATAGATGCCAATTTTAAACAAAACTATAAATACAGTTATCCTGTCACTAGCTTTGACTTTTAAAGCTATGTCTGAAATGTTAAAAAAACTTCCTACAGCAGTGAAAAGCCGACACAAAAGTTTATGTCCTAAAAGAGATTGTCCACAAGTTCGAATAAAAACATCTCTGAACTAGACTGCTAGGACTAATAACATATTTCAACACGTTAGGAGGAGAAATGGAGGAGGCTTGTGATCTTCCCTGACCCCCAGGAGGGACGTATACTCGCACACACTTAAATAAAACAGTGAGCGGGCTAACCGGCTCTCTTCTGGGGATGCCACTGCACTCATTTCTCCTCCGTCTCCAAACATTTGCAGTCGAGTTGGAGCCCAGCTAATCGATATCTTAGAAAAACTGTTTCAAGACAAAACTGTCTATTTTACTTTCTGGTCATTTAATGTACAAACTTTTAAAACTAATGATCCCCCCCCCCAGGGGGGGTGGATTTCAGGTTTTACTAACCTATATTACAAAATAATAGAAAATAATCTGTTGTGACATTTAAAATCAATACTCATCATGACAGAGACTGTGATACCTGGAAGCTGAACTTGCATCTTTTCAGCTGAAAATTCAAAACTTTGCCTTCTTTCTCTTCTTCACAGCTCAACAAAGTTTGTGCGGAGAAGGAGAGTCGGGGTGGGAACACGGGAGGGCAGACAGTAAATATAAACGAACCTTCGGTGTCAAAGAGGGGCCTCGCCAGGCCTAGCAGGAGTGGCCCTTATCTAAGCACAGACCTAGAGCGGACAAGCCCATTCATCCCTGGAAGCCCCGGCTCCCTAACGATTCCTCCATCACGGTCTCCCAAAGCCGCCCCCTTCACACTCAGACGCAGATAAGCTGTCAGAGCCTGCAAGTCCCAGCCATCTACGATCCACCCGCTCACAAATGTCCCTGAGTTTTTGTTTTTTTTTAATTCAGCACCGTAAGAGGAAAATGGCGTTCAGCAAAGCCAAGGGGAACACAGACCCAGCTCTTGCCTGAAGCGGGCTGGCAGCGTGCACCTGCCGCAGCGATTCATTCTGGGGCAGGGCTTGCACTTGTAACAGAGGACTTCACTTGCACGGAAGCAAAGGCTTCAGAAGCGCAGCATCGCATGCTGGCTTCCAGGTGCCTTCCCTGCGGCCCCGTCCTCAGAAGGCTGGGCACCCCGCCCCCGGGCCTGGGACTCCCCCTGCGCCCTCTAGAGCAGCTGCGATGAGGAGACTCCATCGAGTCCACGATGCCACACACCCAGGGCGGACCCCCAGCCCGCGGCCTCCTCGGCCATGCCAGCGTCAGGCCGCGTGCCCGGCAGGAAGGCCCCTCGGACCGCACGCTGCCCTCGCCTCCGCAGACCTGCGTCCGGGCGCTCCTCCGGCCTGGCTGGGCCCGCCGGCCGTGCCCTCCGCAAAGCCGCCTCCTTGTCCCCGCCTGCCCCTCTGCCCGGCGGCCGCGAGCAGGGGTCCCGAGCGGGGGCTCCGGGCCCAGCCTGGCCGGAGCAGCGGGAAAGGCGGCCCCGCCTCGGGGGGCCCCGGCCAGGCTCCCATGGGGCACCCCACCCTCGGAGGGCAGCGGGCCCGCCGTGGCACAGCACGCCCCCGTCTGCAGGGCTCGGCTGATTCCAGAGGCTCGGCCGAGGCTTCAGCCTGCCAGTGACCACGCATCCAGCCAACAGCTAACTTCTCTGGAGTCTGGAAAGCTCCAGGCTTCTTAAATTAACCCCGCACGGAACCTTCTACCCGGGCCGAGGCTGGCTAACTGGGCACCCACAGCCTCCCGGCTTCCTCACACCGGGAGCCCTGGGTGTGCCAGGCCTCCTCTGGGCACGCGTTCAGCGCCCACCTCTGTGCAGCTACGATAACTCACACAAGAGAGTCAAATAATCCAGGGGCTGTTTTAAGTAAGCAGGAAACTAGCAGGACCAACTAAAAGTAGGCAGTCTGATTAAAAGGGTGTCCTCTCTAAATGTCTAACAAAAGGTGCCTGGTGTTCCATGCGGACGACAGTGTCCTTTTTTAATGCCAGCCTCCGGTATCCCGCAAGGAAGGGAAAACAATGTACATTTACTATCGATAATTTGCATTCCTGTGATCAACAGGCGAAATCCGTCATCACGAAAATTACCCATAAAAGTGGTCATTAAAACTGCCTGCCATGCCAGCCAGCCTGCCCCCTCCCGGCTTCCCCGGCCTCCTTTCCTCTCTCTGCCCTGGTTATTAACATGAGTGGCAGGAGTAGGGCATCCACGTCGAAATGAGAGAAAATAATTCCTAATCCGACAGAGGGCTTGAAAGCCGGCAGGCGCCCAGAGGCTGGGCCACGCCACGCGGGGGAAGCACCATCGCCCCAGCCCGCCGGGCCCCCAGGCTGTGTGGCTGCAGACCCCACCTCCTGTCCACGCGCCATCAAGAGTGCTCAGCAGAGAGCAGGGGTCCCTGCGGGAAGCAGCTCCCCCCGAATCGCCCTGCTTCCCAGAGCCACGCGCCTCCAGAGACGGCCGTCCGCCTTGCACCCCAGCATCTCTCCAGCTACCCGGGTCCCTGCCGGCCGGCGATTAACACCGGACGCCGGGGCCGTGCCTCTTGAAAGGTCGCGATAACAAATCCAATTTACGATTCTCAAAGGGACGAGACCCAAAAGGTGGGAGAGTCTGCATAAGTGGGGGAAAAAAATGTATTATCGTTTTAATTTTAGCCATCAACAAGATCACCTCTCATTTAAGAAGCCAGCGCAGACAGCACTGTTCAACAGACTGGGGGGTGGAACTGCAAGGTGGTGGGGGGCCCGGGGGGAGGGGATGCCAGCGGCCCTTCAGAGTGGAACCCCGAGTTAGATTCTCTTCTATTATTTGCATCCTTAAAATAGTCAGATAGCAAGACTGTCAAAGCAACACAAAGCAGCCGAATAGAGCCGCCCTCTTTCAGAGGGCCGGAGCAGCGATTCCAAGAGGTATTCAGGTCACAGCGAAATCACACTTCGCCATGCATCTCCAAAGAACGCAGAGTCTCCGTTCTTATTAGCATTATTATAATATTGAAGGTTTTCAGGCATATCATGAGAGGAGCATTCGCAGAGAAATGCTGCAGCAGACCCACCGCCTCCCGTTCTGAGCTTCCAAAGCCCAGCAGACATTTTGAAAAGCCTAATAAACACGTTCATTTACAGATACACAGCCCAACACTCCATGGGAAGAAGCAGATGACCAGTTATTTTTGCTACCTACTAAGACCCAACACTGATACTTTGTCTTTATGAAGGCAAAATTCTTTAGGGCCAACCCTCCATTTACAGAACTGTCATATTATCACGGAATTGTCACAAAAGCCTCTTTTTTTTAAATCCCTTCTTAAATTTTGCTCTTGAAAAATGAGAATTTCTTTTGATTTTTTTATTAAATGCATGTGATGTCAAAGTCCCATGTTTCTGATATAAATTCCATGAATGCTGGGGAAAAATGAACAGGATTGTGTCACCAACTGTGCTTTTTATTCACATGTCTCCTGCCCTCCGCCTGGCACTCTTTGGGACGGCCCTGATCTTCCTGTAGAGGCACTGAGGCTTTAGGCGCAGATTCAAAGGTGGGAGACCAAAAAGGTCATAGAGCAAGCCGAGAATATTCCAGCAACGCAGGTTTCGATCTTTGCTATTTCAGTGTTATTCCCGCTGAGCCTCGCGTGCCAAGAATACCGCTGGTGCTGTTCAGAGACACTCATGATGACTCAATGGAGAATCAGGAGACCTGGGCACTTAGCTATGCGCCTATTCCCAATGATATTCTGTCTCAACTCATCTCCATCCTCATAGAAACATGAAAGTGGGGCAATGACAGATATGAAGCCCAGCATGAGCTGCCTGGCAGAACTCTGCCTAGCAACACAGCTTTATCACTCCACCACGCATGTGAGGCCAGAGTCCACGGGCAAGAATAATGACATGGAAACCGAGCCGGAGACGCCATGGTTTAAGGAGAAGGCTGCAAAAATCACATCGCAGAAGACAATGTTTGAAGCAGTCTTATCCTCAATCCGAAGTACAAATGCAACGTTAGTAGACATCTTAACCCACAATGAACCAGATACTGAGTCAGTGGATGCCTTTGTTGCTACGTAAAATCACACGCTACCTGCAAAAATCTAAGGTTGTAATCATTTCACAGAAGACAACATAAAATGATTTGCTCACGTCTTGACTTAAGCTTGGCCCTGAGTGCAGAAAAAGGGGGCTGAGCGTTCAAATTTTGTAAACAAGTACACTATATTTCCTTTATTCTGTTTCCTTGATAGGCATGTGTGTTCAGAAGACTTAGTTTTTTTCTTAGTTTGTTTTTTTTTCTTTAAGAATTCTAGGCTCTAATTGCAGATATATGAATAGGGAAGACACAGAGCGTGAGCTTACTTTTTCTTTTCAGAGAGAATAAGGGTTTGTGCTGCCATAGTCACACTGAGTTTGTGTTAGTTCCAAAGATAAATATTGGTGAGTGAGCAGGATGGGCATTTCTTAGCCTTGGAGAGGAATTAAACTAGTTAGTTTAATGCAGCCTAAACCCACATCCTTGACCTAAATTAGTAACAAAAAGCACTGTGGTAGCAACCAAGGAGTGAATGAATGTGCAAGGAGCAGTTATTTCAAATCATTTTCTCTGCCAGAATTCATTTAAAGAAACTGAATGGGTAACTGCTTCCGAACCCAGTGATGCAACAATTCTGACAACATTTCAACCTGACATTATTAGCACAGGACAGGAAGTGAGGAGTTAGGGATGATTAACACATAGATAGACATCCTTCAGATGTTTCTCTTCTTCTCAGAAATTAACAAAGAATTTTAACATAAAATTTACACACATCAAATATCATCATCCAGTAGAGAACCTCAAGCTATTTTTTGCTATGGCATATGTTCTATATAAACACCTACATGAAAATTATTTCAGGTTCCTAGACTAGAACTATGTTTCACTTATTCATTTCCGTATTTCTGAGTAAGTAAATTGCACTAATAAACATAAAACCTGACTGATCATAACTTCCATGATATGTATAATGAGTTATAGCAACGTAATGAAATTGCACAGAATCAGGAAAATGCAGGAATCACTGGGGAAGGCCTAACAAGGCCATCTTCACTATGACACTCTGGGCTCTTACAACGAGGAAAGCCCCTGTGTTTTGGAACACGGACTCATCAACAGCCCAAGCAAGCAAAAAATCGGCCCAGAAAGTGAAAACTGTCCCTTCAAAATAGAATTTGAAATGACTGTTTTAAAAAATGAAAGCTCAATTCAAAATCTTTACCTTGATTGGCCCCTCAACCTAACCGGTAACCGTCGAGGTCCACATGGAATTAGTACTAAGAGGTCAGCAAGGAAAGCGTGCTGTGTGTTTAACCAGGAGACAGATGCAAGAAGGGCTCACTGCAACGCCAGCGAAGATCTGCAGCAAAGCTGCGAGCAGCTCGCCAACAGAAAGGCCTCAGTTGTGACATTCCCGTCAGCCACTTTATTAATACCGGGGAAGCCTCCTTAATGAACTGCTGAGGACCGAAGAGAGCCGCTCTGAGAATACATTTTGTGTTTACCAGACTGTAAAATCTGCAGGAAGATCCCAGAATCCTCTGAGATGAATAAAAGTTAAAGGAAATAACCTAGATATACAAACCCAGTAGCAAAACAGGGAATAAAACAAATTGTTTCCAAATAAAATTTCTGAAAGACTCATTGCTTTGGCAAAAGCCACAGAATTTGCTTCCTCATCTAGAAACAGTTATAAAGTAACGCAAACAACTAAAGATAATTTCCTAAAAGACTTGAAACCCTATAACTTTAACCATTTTCTTTTGCAATAAAAAAAAAATAAGAAAGATGAAGGTAAACCTTGGGAAAGGCTGTGATTTTGTTTCTTTCATTAACTCAGCAATATAAACTTGAATTATATCACTAAGTTTATTTGCTAGTTACTCATTTCTAAGTGTCTTATACTAATAAAAATAAAATCTCAAGTGTTTTATAAAAGTAACGGGCCTGGAAAAATTGCTGAGGGTATCTTTTTTAATATCATGTAAGTATCTTTTTATTTTCATGCCTTTGGGGATGAAGAAATGACATTCAAGTTATTAACTATAATGTGACCAGTGTAATTACTACCACAAAATTAAAGTAAACATAATCTTCAAGATGGTTCAAGTTTCCAAAAAAGGAAGAAAGCACTGAAAATTCGCTATAAATTGGTGATTGGATGGCATAGTATGACCCTTGCTGTATGAACTTTTGTTCTCTATTTCTTCCTGACAGATCACACTTCTACAGTGAAAAAATTAAAAACAATTTTCAACTGATTGATAGCTTTTTAAACACAGTGTACCTTGAAGGAAATCATTTACATAAAGTATTTCAAGAGTTACATTGCTAAGTAAAAAATCAAAGTAATGACCCCAATAAGAGATTCCTGAATCACTAAGTAATTTCAAATAAATGAAAAGAGAATGAAAGGCATTTTTCTCACTGGATGATAGACTCCTGATTAAATCTTCTTCTGACACTAAAGTAGGCCTTGTCATTCTAACAACTCTTCACTTCAGCTAAGGTCATCATGAAAAGAATGATTATCAAATAAACCCAATCAGAAAAGACCTCAAAAACTTTCAGGGCCTCCAATTCCTCAGGATTTCTAGGCATCCTGACTGACAGCCTTGTAAAACATAAGGGTAATTAAACTGACATGAAAATCATTACCCTGTATAAATCCCAAGAGCAGTTTATCTAACCTTTTGATCCTCAGAGAAGGCATAGTTGTCCCAGCACCTGTTCCTAGACACCATCCTATGACCTTCATAAAAAGATTAACACCCAACTCTCACACCCTGCATAGTTTACACACATAATCCACGACCCCACAGTATCGCGCTGCACTAATTACACAGATAATGCTTCCTGCAGGAGCTGGTCACGGCAGCGTCAGTCTCCTCCCTAGGCATGATGGAGAACGGGTGGGACTTCCAGAAGGAAGCTTTGCTATGGTGAAATGAAATAAAACTGTACTTTTAAGCTATGAAACACTGAATAGCTAGCATATTCACTTGGTGTTGACAGTATTCAAGTTTCAAGTGGTTTCATAAAATCAGGCAGTGTTTTAAAGACTCTTAAATCATATACAAATTATTATCTAATGTAAAATCTGTAATTATTTTTAAATTGCCACTGAAATGTACTTGTGAAAATAAATAAGCTAGTCATACATGAAAACACTTCGCTTTCCCTGGCTTCCTCCCAGGTCGAAAGGTGCACAGACCATTTATCATGTGACCATTTATAATTCTGCCTTATTTTGAAGGCAACACACATACAATCTTCAAGCACCTGCTCTTGATTCTAGATAAGGCTCTTTTCTCCAGTAAAGACCAGATACACTCACATGAATTTCCTGTGAGGTTCCAACCGGACAAATATTCTCTCTCAAAAACCCAATAGCAAAAAACCTGTTGAATATTTGTATGCCATTAAATCAGGAAAGGCAAAAATCCCAGGGGTATGATCAACAAGCCTTATCCGGAAGTTATAACATTATGAACAGTATATTTAAATGTTTAAACAACTCTTTAACTTTTTAAAATGAGTGATACAAACAAAAGCTCTATGTGGAGAGACAGCTCAGATTTTATTGCTGTTTTCTTTTTCTACACAGGATTTCACTTCATCTTGTTCTACTTTGAATGAAAACAAATTATTCAGGAGCCACAGTGTTTCGATGTTAGAAAATACCTATGTCCACCGTTCAAAAAAAAAAAGGAATCTACTAGATTTTCATGCAAAATGCATAGAGAAAAATGGCCAAGTCCTGCTTTCTAAAAAATATTGCCACCAACCTCTCTTTCTTCCACATAAAAAAATAAAATAAAATCTTTAAAATGACAAGGTAATCTCAAATTTTAAGGGGCACCTGACTGACGTGTCAGGCTAAAATGGCATATTAACTACACTTATTGTGGTACCATTGGAGCCTCAGTTTTTATCATTTTGATATCCCCTCCGGGGTTTCAATCTTCTCTCTTGGAGCTCAATCATGCTCCGTTCGTACATGAGGACGCAAGAGGATTTCTATTTAAAAATACTTTGGGGGGGGGGCGGGTTTCAGGCCCTACTGATTGAGGAGGCATTCTGTGATGATCCCTATTTTCAGTTAAAATGCGCACTTATGGTTTTGGATTTAACACCCCTGCCTTTGCAGTCAGACAGTCATTTAGCTGGAGTCAATCAAGCGTGTGATTAGAAATAATAACTCACAAGCAATGAATTCAAAAAGATTAGATCTTTGCCGAAATGCACAAGTACGCATCCCATTATGCATCCTTCCCTCTCTGGTTTCTAGAGAGCAGACCAAAAAAAAAAAAAAAAAGAAAATTTTTTAGCACTCTAAAAGTTGGCTTCTCTTAGAATCTGCCTAATAACTTTTCTATGCCATGATTAGAAACCTCAATCACTTGGAGATATAACCAAGCACAGGTCAGGGTGTCTCCTCCATCTTTTCTTTTCCCCAGTTATGCCAAGAGTCATACACTGAATGGGTCCGAAACTAGACACACTTGTATCTTATTTATGGAGAATAAGAGAGAGAGCGCGTGGTGAAAACCCAAGGATGGTTAATTTCCAAAACAAAAGAAAATCACTTTTAAAATTAGTCTTCAAATTACATATCACTTCCGATTCTAATATTTTATTTAAGGGGTTAAAGAGGTAATCAGAGAAACTGTGTTTAGATTTAATAAGCATGATATTGAAACCAACAACCCAAGTTCAATCAAGTCTTCGCATGTCAAACCTTTGATCAAGTCAAAAGGATTTCATTTCACTGAGAAAGTTTGGAGAATTAAAAGTGAATTATAAGATTTTATATTATGTGGTGCTTTGTGTTTAATCAGAGCGCATATAACTCATAGTCAACAACCTTAATAGCGGGGATAATGATTTCAAATGGCCAAAGATTGACAAAGATGATGAATATTTTGCTTAGAATATAATATAGAGTGGATGGGTTGATGTGCCTCCCCAGTACTCCAAGTGTATTTGGAGTACTGTTCCACCGCAGCACACACTCATGACACTAACATAATTCATACAAATGAGGAGAGCAGAGAACAGCCTGGGATTTGACAAATTTCTGCAGATAATTCCCAAGGCTGAATAAGCCACATGTGGGTAACTGAGAGCTAATGCAGTGTGGGGGATATATATGTCTACAAGCACACTCTTAAAAAAATAAAAAAGTCAAAAAGTCCCTCTGTTTCTACATGTTAAAAAAAAAAAAAAGAACAAGAAGCCTTGTTTCAGTTGCTAATAGAGAGTATTGCACCAGTGAAGAAATACCTTAACATGTTGAGCAGTTATTTGCACCAATGCAAGCTCCTTGCCACCAAGATTCACTATATTCATCTCAAGCCATGGTCTTTAGAAAGTGCCACTAAGAAACTTAAAGGAGGCAATGCTTTTTATTCAACAAGCACACTTTAGATTTTTTTTTTTTTTAATCCAATTATTCATTTGGATGACTTTGGGTACTTTTGACTACATTTGAGAATAGCCAGATGTAACACTTTCATTCTCTTTCAGGAGACAATTAGGGGATCAATTTCTACCCCTCTGCCTGTCTTCACGTCCAAGTGGTCTTGTGTGTGAAACTCTGACCTACCATTACTGCATTTTCAGGAGCCAAATCGAAAGGCTTTTGCATCTCTCCAGCTTTAACCCAGGGAAAACTAACCCTGACTCAGCTGATGTGGCCACTCCCTACCCTACCTTACCATTATATCTCAGGCCACAAGAAAGTGACCATCTCTCTCACATTCACATACCTACACACAATCTCCAAAGATATGAGAAAATGGAGCTGGAGCAGCTCAAGTTTCCATTCAAGACACATTCGTCTACTAAGAACCAGATGCTGCTACTGTACCAGAAACTGGGACAGAGGTTAAAATCACTAACACAGGTTTTTGCTCTAGGAAGTTTACCTCCTAATGTGAGAAGCAGGCTGAGTCACCTCCAGCAACATCACCACCACACTATACTCACAACCTCCCCAGCTACTGTCTGCCACTTTAGATCTTACACGGCTGCCCTGGTGGCTCAGCTGGTAAAGAATCCGCCTGCGATGTAGGAGACCCCGGTTCGATTCCTGGGTCGGGAAGATCCCCAGGAGAAGGGAGAGGCTCCCCACTGCAGTATTCTTGGGCTTCCCTGGTGGCTCAGTGGTAAAGAATCCGCCTGCAATGCAGGAGACGCACGTTCGATCCCTGAGTCGGGAAGAGCCCCTGGAGGAGGAAACCGCAACCCACTCCAGTACTCTTGCCTGGGGAACCCCATGGACACAGGAGCCTGGCGGGCTACAGTCCATGGGGTCACAGAGAGTCAGACACGACGGAGCAACTAAACCACCAGCGCCACCATTAAAATAAGTACCGTTCCTCTTTGCTACCTTCTACAGCAGAACAGTGAGATTTTTAAGGCAGGAATGAGGAGAAATTCAAATAGAAGTGAAACAAGGCACAGCTTACTTTTTCTTTTTCCAAAAAGAAAGATACCCACTTAAAATAAAAGAATATGTTAAATATTTAGATTAAGATGCATGCATTTCAGGACGAAAAAAGTGTATCCCTAGCACACCATCTACAATCCTCCACTCACTCACCACACAGAGATTTACTAAGCTCTGGTCATTGCCAAGACCATTCTGGGCACAGTGTTCTTGTGTGAATAATATAGACACAATTCAAAGATTTCCTAAATTAGTCCTTCCAGCAATGCTCCTCTGCCTCTTTTGAACAGGCAAGGCCACAGGCGAAAAATGTGAAGCTTTCGGTGCTAATTTGTTGATAAAATCTTGATGCATTTCAGTTACTCTCCGTCGGTACAGAAGTGTGTGAGCGTGAAATTCACTTTCAACAAAATTCATTATATGAACTTGTGACATTTCCCCCCCCTCCATTTCCAAACATTAATTGACAGCCCCTGAGAACAGTGATTCAGCGCCCGCGTGTCACGTGATTCCCGGGCGCTGTAGCCGTATTCCTCAGGCCAGCGGCTGACAAATCAAGAGACAAGAAGTACCTCTCAGCTTGAATCAACTGAAAGGTGTCAGAAAATACATTTGGCGTGATCTTCAGAAATGCCAGGTTTGGCGATGACAGGGCAGTCAGAGTTCTCCCGGCAGTTTCATCACACCAAAGTTTCAGAGTGTACGTTAGGAGGGGAAAGGAGGAAAAACACTCTGGTCTGCTATTTCGGAGAAAACGGCCACAGACAACAAGAGGAAATGCCTGACGGGCCACTTCAGGCTCTGGCAAAGATGTTCTAAAACGCCTGACTGCCTAATTAACCAAACATACAACTCACGGCCGCTGAGATGAGCGTGATTAAGGTATCTTTCAGCATTCCTGTTTATGAGAAGCATCCTAGCTGGTCCTCAAGGGAAATGCCCAACCTCATTTCCCTTCATTGTCCCACCACGTCTCACACCAACTGGGTGCACGTATGTGTGTGTCAAATGTTTAATGAGTCAATGGCACCAACCAAAAATGTTGCGAAACCAAGACTTGGCCGAATATATTACACTGCGTGCCTCTACTGGAACTTGCATATCATCTTACCTTGCCAAGCCTTTGCCTTGACAAATTAAAAAAAAAAAAAAAAATTTAACGGGCACGTTGGCAAATTCTAATCTACATCAGGCTCCTTTCTGATTTCTCCGTGAGCTGGAATTTCCTCTCTTTTTCATCACCCACCATCTATGCTCCAGATGCACACACGCAATCATATTCTACAAAAAGAAGGAACAGCTTAATCAGTTCTCCAAAAGGCACTACCCAGAGCCAAGACCCATTTTTCGACCTCTGGCTACAGAATTCTGACTTCTCCAATTTCCCATTTGTAAATAGATCTCCAAAAGAAATCAGCCCGAGGGCACTAAACGGTGTAGACGTCTGCAGGAGCACCGCGTCTGACAATCGCAAACCCCGGTGAGCACCTCGGGGAGGAGGTGCAGGCTGCCTCATTTAGACACACTCCCTCCATGTAATCTAACAACTCCAGCACTGTCAGCCTTCATCTGATTTTCATTTATAAATGAAGTTGCACAAATCTGCAACAATAAAGAATATTGACACAATCGCTGTTAACACTTGGCATCTCTCATTTTCTAAAAAACAAAAGCAAGATCCCCACCTTCGGGCAACTTCTAAATGTGCTGGCCACGTTTCACTTACCCTCACCACCAATTCAGCAACAATCTGTCAATATTTGTACCTAAATTACCAAACACTCTGAGTTACTTATTTTAAACTGATTTATATGTGAAATGCATGAATATTAAAAGTTAAAAATCATTGCTTTATTGCCTAAATCTATATATACTGTCTCCCAAATTAGACGTATTACTCAATTAAAGGAAATACTTAAAAAATACATAGTTTGACTTAATATGGGTCCTGTATTTTCAGCATGGCTTTGTCATATTTTTCCTTTTCCAAGGAGCATAGTCAAATGTATTTTTTTTCACTATATTGGGCAAATGTAACATACTGTACTTTAAGATACTGCTGCAAAAGTCTTTTATTTCATCATATTCCAAGAATCAGTCATTTTAGGATACGTATTCTTCAGTAAATATGTATGAAGCATGAACTATGTACCCACTACCATACTTGATCTCAATGGAAGGAACCAGAGCTCAGGAGGAAAATCCCCACTATTAACATATACAAGCAAAAAAAAAAAAAAAAAAAAAAACTGAAAGGGAACAAGGAAAGAGAAAGGCAAATAATTACAACAGTACACTAACAGTTTTGTGTGCAAAACTCTGGGTACATAGAGGCAAGAGTAATTAATGTGGCCTGAGAACTGAAGAGTGAGCATGAACAAGCGAGGGAGAAAAGAGAGGTAAGAACGTCTCAGATGTGGATCACCAGATCTGCGCAAAGGAGTAAGAAAGCGTGGAACTGGGAAGTTAGAGTGTGGAAGTGAAAGTCGCTCAGGAGTGTCCAGCTCTTTGCGACCCCATGGACTGTCCATGGAATTCTCCAGGCCAGAATACTGGAGTGGGGAGAATTTCCCTTCTCCAGGGGATCTTCCCAACCCAGGGCTCAAACCCAAGTCTACCGCATTGCAGGCAGATTCTTCACCCGCTGAGCTACAATGGAACTTGAAGGGAAGACAATTCCCTACGACTAGAAGACAATGCATGATGGGCGGGCAGTGGTAAAGATTAATATGAGAAAGGGGACGGAGATAAAGAGCCATCCTCTGGGAAACGTGGACCAATCAAAGGTTTTTAGGCAAAAGAAAGGTGTGGCCCTCCATGCTCATAGCAGCAGTATTAACAGCCAAGATAAGGAAACTGACTGTGTGTCTATCTATGGATGAAAGAAAAAGGAAAACGTGAAATGTTTATGTATATATGTGTATCTACTTGTCTATCTCTCTCTCTTTCTATAATGGGATATTATTCAGCCATAAAAAAGGAGGAAATCTTGCCATTTGCCACAACATGGATGGACCTTGAGGACATTAGGCTAAGTGAAATAAATCAGACAGAGGAAGACAAGGACCATATAATCTCACTGATACGTGGGATAAAAAAAAGAAAGGGAAAAAAAAGAAAAATGAGCTCACGAGACTTAGTGCTTGCCAGAGGCAAAAGGTAAGTGGTAAGCAAAATGGGTGAAGGTGATCAAAAGAAATAAGCTTCCAGTAATAAGATAAGAAAGTCCAGGGGGTGTAACGTACAGCACAATGATTGCAGTCAACAGTACTGTACTGTATATTTGAAAGTTGCTACAAGAGTAAATTTTAAAAGTTCTTATCACAAGAAAAAATATTTATCGTTACGTATGGTGACAAATGTTAAATAGACTTACTTCGGGGATCACTTTGCAATATATATAAAATCAAATCATTATGTTATACACCCGAAACTGATATAATGTTTTATTCCAATGATATCTCAATAAAACACACAGGAAAAACAATTACAAAAAAGAAACCCAAAACAGAAACAAAAAGATATGATCACATTTGTGGTTTTTCAACGTAACCAGACAAGTTAGCCAGATAGGCTTGGCAGAAGATACCTTCAGCAGAAAAATCTAGCAGCAAATGGATTGGGGGCAGAGTGAGGACAGAGAGACATCAAGCAGCTACCAAGAGGGTCCCACGTCGGGAGACGAGGTTCAGTGCTTCCGCCTCCAGCCTCTGGGCCCCTGACCAGGGCCCGTGTCCCAGGAAGCAGGGTTGGCCGCTCGTTACCAGGAGGAGACCACTCATCACCCGAGGGATGGGTGCCATGTTCAAGATCAAAAGGAACATCAGTGCCAAGACTTCCTGTTTTAATCTTCTCAACCAAAAGAATCCAACTACACGTGACCTGGTTCAGGACAAGTCAACAGAATTGGATCACGGATTATACGCGTGAAGCCAAAGAGCACAAAGGTCTAGGCAAGTGTTTGGGGGTTGGCAGGACCAGACGCCTCCCGGATGCACACCTCCGAGCTGCCTGGCAGTGAGGGGCTAGCTTTTCCCTGTTTCCTCATCTGTCACACTGGAGTGATACCTAGTTCATTGGTTTGTTATGAGAACGAAATGAGGATTAAGTTAAAAAATTATCATCATCATTATTAAATGAGGAAGAAGAAAGAAGAGGAGGTCACAGGAGCAATTCTGGTAGATTTGGGTTGATATTAATAGAGAAGGAAGAACAAGTTCATGTAAATTTGGTTTTAGATGAGCTATTTTCAGATTGAAGTGAGTTTGGTGCTGGAGATAAGAGGCATTTAGATAGGAGATAATACCCTCCTGCTATACTTGATACCCTTTGATTTGAGACTCAGTTTCCAAAACTTCTCATCAACCCCTGTATCTCTCAAATTTTAACTGACTGCATGACTTTCTGGAAAAAGAAGAAAAAAAGAAGACACCTCATTTTATAGGTCCCTTGGGGCTAAGTAAGTCATGACAATTGTGACACAGCAGAAGTGTACGTTGGAGAAGGCAATGGCAGCCCACTCCAGTGTTCTTGCCTGGAGAATCCCAGGGACGGGGAGCCTGGTGGGCTGCCGTCTATGGGGTCACACAGAGTCGGACACGACTGAAGCGCCTTAGCAACAACAACAACAACAAAGAAGTGTACATACAGGACTCCTTAGAGGGTAACATGCTCCTCATTCTTTTTTTGGCCTGGTGCCTAGGAAGTAAATCTGATGGCTGGAGCTTTAGCAACCACTGTGAACCATGAGGACACAGGCCACATCCTAATGGCCAGGGTTCTTAACAACTTGGCTGCACAGAATCCCTTAGGTAGCTTTGTGGGTTTTGTTTTGTTTTTCTTCCTTCCTTTCTTTTTTTTTTTTAAATATCCATGCCTCACCCTCAAATATCTTGATTTTAATTAACTGAGTTGAGATTAACACATGGTATTTGGATAGGGTTATTAAAAGATCCCCAGGTGATTAAACATGTGAAGCAAGCGTTAAAAAACCAGTGATTTAACCACACTGCCTCATTACCTTACACAGTATCACAGTCCATCAAGACTTCTGTGAAAATGGTATAAGTTGATTAAGAATACAGACTACTATGTATAAAATAATTCAGCTACAAGGATATATTGCACAGCGCAGGGAAACGCAGTCATTATTTTATTATAACTTTTAATGGAGCATAAGCTATAAAAATATTAAATCACTATGTTGTACACCTGTAACTAACATCATAAATCAACTATACCTAATTTTTTTAAATAGCATAACTACCATAAAACAGTAACAACAGCTACCACTTTTTGAGTATTCCATTATATCATCATGTAGTTTCCTTGGAAATCATTTCATATGCCTTTTATAACTTAATCCCCATAACAACATTCTGAGGTTAATAGTATCATTTCATGTTTATTTTTTGGAAACTGAGGCGTATGGAGTTTGAGTAACTGACGTTAAGAGTCCATTGGTTAGTACATGAGCCCAGAACCGACTAAGTCCAGGGCCATTCTCCTAACCACCACAAGGTACTGCCTCTCTCCAGATGGGTTTTACTAGCTCCCACATCTTCTAGGGGTGCCAGTGAAGGTGCTCATGAGCACTGAGATGGTGGCCAGGAAGGAGGAATAGGATGGTGGTAATATTCAGGATCCATCACCTCTGAATAACCAGGAGTTAACCTAACTTCTCCAGCCCTATGATGTGTTCAACAGTGGACCCAATGGGAAGTCACTTGCCTTTAGCCACTACATAGATGTACTCAACAAAGGTTTCCATTTGCTTCCAGGTAAACCTCTCTCTGATGTAGGCCCAGAAATGTACCAACTTCTGATTAAATCCCAACACATAAACAGAAGCACCAAATCTTCACCTCTTTTCAGCTTCTTGGTTTAGAAGTTTAAATAAATCATGTGAAATGCATAGAAAAACCCTTCCTTTTCTCTCCTAATGTTTAATGATAATTTACAGCCAGAGAACATTTGTAAATTTAACAGCCCATCAAAGTGTCTCAGAGCACACCAGCTCAGAGGACTCATCACATGACGTTGAACATAACTTTCCACAAAGGACTGTTCAGCATGAATGGGTGGGCGAGTGGTGAACACCCACCACTACAGTAATTTATCGTCTGTAATTCTGCCTTATTACTTGCAAAAATATTTGTTAAAGGGAGGGGTGACAGTCACTTACACAAAAAAGGACTTCACTACTTTGCTGATGCCATAAATTTCAAAGGCAGAGAAATCCTTTATGATCCTAAGGATGTGCTAATTCCTTTCCCAGCCACCCCGACATGACAAGGAAGAAGTTTTTGGTAAAGTTTCAGGATATTAAAAATTCACTTCTTTGAACAGGGTGGTATTGTTTCCAACTTACCTCCTTCCCAAATTCCAAAGAACATCAGTAAAATGAAAATTTAAAAGGTAGTTTCTTTTTTTTTTTTCCCAACAGGCAAGTAAGAGAGGCCTCTACTTTATCCAAATCACGTCTTTTTTAAAATGGTGTTTCTTTTGCCCCAGAAATATCTGAGGAAAAGGGTCTGAAACAGGCCTCTACCCTGTGTACTGGATTTTACACTACCACAAACAGCTATCCTAATTTTGTCAAGGCCTTTGTCCTAAATAGGCAAAATCAGGACAACAATTATTGCTATCACAAAAGGGAATTTTAACTTGACAGTGACCACAGACCAAATTACAACCAGAGCCATGGTCAGAGTTTAGCATTCCCACCTGCATAAGAAACACCCTTCACGTATTTTCCTTAAAACAACCCTTCCAGAGACATCAGGACACATTCATGGTGTTTATCCCTTCACCAGGTACTATGACTGCAGAGCTGATAAAATTCTAAAGCTTTAACCATCAGCGCATTGAGTATAATATAACACTTTTGCTGATGGCATAATTTTTACCCCTCAAAGTAGGTCACTTCTTTAGTTTAAAAGACTGCTTCTTCTCCTCCTTCTAGGCCTTCTAGGTCCCAAAGTCCCAGCACAAGTATCTTTATTTCTTTGCCAAATTCCACATATCACTTCTGCTAACTTTGTTGACTGAAAATACCCTCTCCATAAACTTTAGCAGCTTGATGGTGGTGAATTTCTGCAGCAGAAATAGTTCTCTCAAATGAAAATAAGGTCATGGGATTCACTTTACCCCGCAAGAGTAGTCATTTTGAAAATGACCCACCAAACTCACAAGTAACCTTAGCTAACTCACTTTATTCTCTTGCATACAGAGCAACGTGTATGATAGTCTCAGCAAAGTCAGTGAGGGGGTTTCTGCCTACCTTTAAAACTTCCTCTCAGGGGCAACATCATTTTAGGGGAAAAAAAATACAGCTTTCATGGAGATTATACTTTAACATAAACATTCGTTTGCTAACTACTTAATACAGTCCAAACAGCTCAGAAGTAATTTCATTGATTTTTATCAGATTAATTTTAATGTTTCCATAAACTTCCTTTGCTTCCATCTAAATGCACAGGATTGACCCAAATGCAAACCTCTAATATGGCTGAGAGATTTATCAATTGAGAGAAGAAAAACTCTCACCAAAACTTCTAAACTTAGGCTGCAACAATTAATTTTTAAGATTCTACTCAGAGCTAATAAACAAGCAAGGACGGTCTCCCTCCCCTCGCCCTTGAATACTCAATTGTTTGGCTCAGTCTAGTGAGTTCAGTCGGCTCGTTTGACTTTAGGTGGCTTGGAGGGCACATGTTCTACTTTGACAGCTGAACTGTTTTGAAACTCACTCGTGCACATTTCTGCACTTAGCAACCACCAATAAGTCAGCACGATTATTCAATTCACAATTAGCCACAGTCTTACAACAAACAGGTAGCAAGCAGAGCCAAGACCAGTGAAAAATTATCCTCAGACCACATCGAGCCTTTTCCTGTCACTAATGCCAATTTATATAAACTACATAACATGTGATAATGTGAAGTACTGTGCTCACATCCAAAATTATAATTCGAATTCATTATTAACTGGTGCTAAGTAAGAATTACCAGATTATTCCAAAGCTAATATTCCATAATAGCAAGCAGACCCAGGTTGAGCAGTCATGTAAAATTAGCTTATTCACTGTACAATAAAGATTGAATGTTAAGGTATAAAATTATTCTAAATCCCCAAACACACCAGAACCAATTGTGAAATTAAATGTGACACTTTCCATAATTCAAACTACAGTACTTGCTTTTTGTCTTTCTCCTCAGCTACCCCTAAATTAAATTAGCCTTATTGATTATAACTCAGAAATCCCTGTCCTGTTACCATGATTTTCAAATTTTACTGAAATGTACAATTCGGTTGTACACAGTTAAGTTGGTTTTCTTAAATTACAGTATAGAGATTGAGTGTAGGTTCAATGAATATCTCAATGCTATAGTTTACAGACATAGCGAAAGCCAATTTCTTTGCTAGCTTAAAACCACTGGTAAATTCAAGCGTCACAAATCTGTTTTCAGTCTACCATGATGGGTGATCACTCATTACTGAAGTAAGATCTTATGAATTGATTAGCAATGTTATTTAACTAATAGGCACTGGCTGTACACGGTCCTGGAAAGAAACAGAAGCCCTAGTCCAATTAAAATGTGTTACTGTGTATAAATGATGGCTAATAGCTTTTGTAAAAGCAGAACCACTAAACTGAAATTCACAAGTCATTATTCTAGAAAACAGAAGAGTACACAGTATATTTGCTATACATTTGCTAATCAGACGTCTATGGACAACTGGACCACAGGCCCCCATTAGGTGCTTAGCCCTGAAAAACATCGTTCTGGTGTTGCAAACATCATAAACAGCCTCAAAGAACACATTTGTGAGCCTCAGGTTGTTGTAGCATTACTTTCAGTGTCCCGGGATTTGGATTTGGTTTTGATTTTTTTAACTTAAGAGAAAAATACTTCTTAACAACATTTCCTTGATGATCCCAGAGCCCTGAGCCTCGTTCTTTATTAAGGACAGAAGGATTTGCAACCCCCAGCCTCATCTCCAGACCATTTCCCCAGCAGCCGCAGCCCAAAGCTGACTTATTTGTAAACAGTGATGAGACGCCTTTCTTCACGCCTAATATTAGATTTTACACAGCATCATCAAATCTGCTATGATGATTCCTGTTACTTCATTAATCGTTGCTTTTTTCTAGTGAAGAAATGATGGGTATCCCCTCTCCCTTTTCAGTCTTAATAACACTTAAGTGATTTATTTCCATTTATTTCTGTTTGTTAACTTTGCTAAAATCAACATAAAAATATTACTGGAGAGGGATATTACAGTCCCTGGGTGAACTGATTTGAGTTCTCATCTCACTTTCTCTCAACAAATGGGGATGAAACATTCATTTTCTCCACACAGATATAATAATAAATGTTATTAGCCACTTTACCACCTGAGGAATTGCCACCAAAGGAGTGTTTAGCATGCAAATGCCTGTACCAGAGCTACCTTCCTCCTCACAAGAATGCAAGCCAAGGTTTTATTAAATAGTGCCCGGCCTTACAACACACACCAAAAATAACTGAGCATGCTACTTAAGATAAGAATGCATTAGCATTAAGAGCATTAAGCCACTGTTTCTGCGTCACAAGGCAGTAATTCTCTACCGTAAATAAATTGATATATATTTAGGTATAATGTTTCATTTATTGAATCATGTATTTTATATTATGATGGATTTCAATTCCAATTACCAAAATGATGTTTACACAAGCTGCAAACATTTATTTTTTTTACTAGAGAAGAATAAGTCCTATTCATTAGCACTGCTCGCTGTCAATTATAAAATACATTTATTTTCACCATCAGAGCTATACAATACTTAATTTCAAAATATATATCATCCCTCGATGAGGATAAATTAGAACATCAGGATTAACTAGGCCAGATCCAGAGTAATCTATCACTCAAATAATAAAAGTTAATGCTTATTAATTTCTTATGATGTGCCATACGTGGAACCAAGCACTTGATGTATATTAACTCAATGTCATCCATAAAATCATACTGTGAGGTAGGTGCTGTTATCACCCCTACTTTACAAATAGGAAGCAAGGATGAGCCAAGAAGGTAGACAATTTGCCTGTGACTATACGGCTGCTGACTGGCAGAGAACTAGTTACAGAGGTTATGCTCTAAAACCCAGAAGAAGTCAGCATGCCATGAAGCCTCTTCACAAGTCTTACATGAATCAAATGCTGTGTGTGACCAGCACCAAGAGGACTCTAATTTTTAAAATAAAGTAACAGGTTTATTAAGTTATTCACATTGTAGCACTTGAGAAGGTTCGTGTTAGACAGTCTCAAAAACGTATATAAAATCAAACTCAAAGCCCAATTAACCAGAATAAATACTTGTGTAAATGGAGTACCCGCCACCTCCTCCTCCACTTTTCCAAAATCACTCATTACGAAAATCTGTTACTAGGTATATAGAACATTCAAAGTGTTTCTTTTGTCTCCTACTTAGACTACAAGCTATTCACGGCTTGGAAAAGCAGCTAATCTATACATTATTGAAAATGCCACACCATACTGTACCCAGAGAACCCTTGATAAATACTAAACATTACATTGACAATGAGTAATGGCAACTGAAAACGAAATTACAGTGTAACTCAAGGATGAAATATGAAGCTGAAATAAAATGGATGTGAGCCCTATTCAATCTGTCCCTTAGTCTTTTGAGGTCTTTGAAAAGAGAAGTCCTTATTTAGGACAAAGGAAGGTAGTGTTTTTGAGGTCTGGGGGAGATAATGACATCAACGCTGATTAATATTGCAATACTAAAAATGAACTGTGTAAGAAAGTCATGAGAGAGTGAGGATGGACAAGTCTTTACACACAGTCACTTTATTTTCTGCATATACAGAAAATAAATATAAAATCGCTAGCATGTTATCTCAAATGTGGTTTTCAGGTATTGTAAATTATTTTCTTAAAGTCTCACATACTGGCCTCCAGTGAAAAGGAAAAAGGGAGGAAAGAAGGAGACATTTTCCTTCTGTACCTTTAAACTGCTTTTGTACTGTTTGAAAATTACTATGTGCATGAATAACTATTATTTTAATAAAAATAAAATCTTAGTGTCAGTCTACACTCAATCAAAAATAGCAATATTGAGCAAATTCAACTCAGTTATTTTAAACAATTAATAAATGATTAGTAAATAATTCTGAAGAACTGACACCTAAAACAATAGGCTAGGGAGAAAAATATAAGCCTATATTTAAATACAGAAGTTCTATACTTGTATATACAGTATATATACAGATATACATATGTGTGTGTGTATATATATATGTATACACACAAATATATGTAGCCATGGTGAAACTAAAAGAGTATAATTGTAAACATTCACAGAGCAAACAGCTTTCCTGGACACCAAAAAAATTACTAGTTTATGTGGAAACACAAGAACAGTTCTTCCTACAGAACACAGATGGATGTGAAATAATTGCCATCCCATGTTTACTTTATACCTACTTTTTAATGCAAATGAAGTATAATTTGGAGATGCAGAGATGTATATTTTCCTAATGGGGGAGAAAAATTTATTTACAGTCTCTTAAATTATCTCTAATGTATCAGAGATATTTTAACCATCACACGAAATATTTCACCCATCATCAGTGTAAAAAGATTTAACACACACTATTCATTTTTCCCTAGGGAAAAATAAAAAAAGGAAACCTAAAGCGGTCAGGGAAGCTTGGCGTTCTGGGGTCAAACCTCCCCAAGTAACACACAGCGCGTGGAGGCTTGGCATCTGTTCAAACTTTCTCAGGTGCCACTCCGCACCATCTCCTTCCCCACCAGGGATGCGCGCCCGTTTCCAGGGAGGCGAGGCCGCCGCCGCTTGCAGGGAGGCCCTGCGCTGGGCCCTCCGGGAGGCGGTGGAGAGCACCTGGCGGACCCAAGGGAGAGCAGGCGGGGTGATGCAGGCCCTGCCCAGGCCATCCTCCTCCTGCGATCCGCTCTCCTCCTCTCTCCGTTCCCTTCTCTCTTCTCGCGCGCACCCTTCTCGCTGGACTCCCGTCTTCCCTCCTTGGCTTTGCGCCTCTCCACGCCTCTCTTCCCCGGGTTCCCCTCTCTCTCCTCTAACCTAGAGCGGGCGGTGGTGAGCGGTGCCCTTCCGCGGAAGTCCTGCTGCCTTCCAGAGACCCCAAGGGCTAGCAGCGGGGAAGCGACGACCCCCGGGGAGGGCGGCCACAGGTCCGGCCGCCCCGCTCCCGCCTCGCGCCGCAGGGCCGCACCCTCGGCGGCCGCTCTCCCTCCGGGCGCACTGCCTCTGCCCTCCGGGTCACCTCTCCTCCCCGTCCTCCCCGCTCATGGCTGCTCTTTACGTCTTTATCACCCGGTCGCGGTGTGTGAGTTACACTCAGAATGAACCAAGATGTACGCGTACGCAGCTACAACTAACCAGACGCTCCAGAACCTTCCTCTTCAAATACACATAGGATCTCACCAAACGTCACCCGGAGAGCACCGCTTTCTCCCATCCTTCCCCTTCTGGCCTGCAAGGCTGAAGCAGAAAGTTGGGAGGAGGCCCCTCAAACACTCCTTGGGTGAAAATAATACTGCGTCTAGTCAACTTTTTAATCCGCCATAAGAGAGCTCCAACATGGCTGTCAGTGATATTCTTTGAAAATATCTTCCTAATCGATGCACAGGCCTCAAAATCTGTATTTAAACTAAGTTTAAACATTGCCCTTTCAAAATAATTTGGCCAAGATTACATTCTAGAATTCACCTCGAAGTTCAGCATTTTATGTGGCTTTCATGGGCGCTGGATCCATGCTAAACTCATCCTCCTTACAAGCGCACTTTTTCTGCAGAATGTGGAATTGTTTGGTTTTTGGTGTTTTTTTCCATTTCTTAACTTTCCAATAACTGCAGACAAAGGTATAACAAGAAGGGGAAAATCCTTCAACAGTCTAAACTGAATTTATTTTTTCATGTTCTGTCTACTTGTTAAAAAACTACCTACTTTCATTATCTGTGAGTAATTTGTGAAGGTGAATCCCAATCAGGCCAAACTCAGAATCCTTTTCTGCAGTGAACTCATCGTCGAAAAAAACATGCTTTTTGGACGAATTACATCTAAACCAGCCAGCCAGCTCTACTCAAGAGCCAGTCTCAGACGTGCTACCAGGCTGCAAAAATCTGATGCCCACGTTCCACCTCCCCTGTTCCTTTCCGCCTGGGAAAAAAGCAAGAAGGGACACATTTCCGGGGACCAGCGGCCACAGGAGCCCCAGAACTGGCCAGCCTCCCCGCGCTGCCGCGGCGCATTACTTCTGCTTTTCTAATCTTTCCACTGGTGAGCACCATCAATTATGCACTAGAATAACAGGGGCCTGGCGAGGCAGTGTAACAGAAAGGCCGATTATGACGATGAATAATTCAAACACCGACGCGCCGTGTTCCTTTTACCACTGATAGGAGGCCGGGGGACGGGGATCCACGTTGCAGACTGCGCCACAAGGACTGGTTCGGAAGGAACCCTCCGCACGCAGGCCAGGGAACCCGCCCGCTCACTGCCCGCTGGGAGCAAAGGCAGGAAAGAAATGAACTGCTGGCAAAAGTAGAGCACACTTGCAGAAACTGATTAAAGCATGGCAGAGGCCACACGAATGCTAACACCTGAGGCTTACCGTTGGCCCTAGATGCAGGCAAGGACGGGCAGGGAACAACATTTCAGAGGCTGTTAGCATCTTATACCTTCCAGAAAAAGGTCAACGACTACATATACAAAGGTCTTCAGGAAAAGACACCCTGTCTCCATGTAAAGTTGCTCAAACTTCAATGAAAAGTAATTCAAACTTGCAGCCTCTCTCAGAGGCTTATACCTTCACTTGATGATAAACTATGACCTGGGAGCTCGCAGGGGAGCCACGGAGGTAAAGACTGCTGGTCTATCTCTCTTAAACTCCCTCTTCTCTCAACTGAGATTCAGAAATTCTTTATTAGCATGCTATGTTTTAAATCGTGATTTGAAAATTCACAGTGGGAAGGAATTTTATGTCCAAAACCTGCAAGAAAAACTCAAGTATCCTCCTTCCAGTGCCCTGGGAAGTTCAAAACTCAGCCACACCGACAGCGTCTGAATGCCAAGAGGCTGCGACTCCTCACCCACACAGGCAAACTAAACTTTAAACTGAGTCTTTAAAGGTGTACAGCCAAACTAAAGAGGAAGATTTCCAACTGAAAAAGTTCCGATAACCGCCTCGAGCCTATTCATCTCCGTCATGGAGATAACTCCTAAAATATAGTGCCACACTTCTAATGCTCAGAAGAGGAAGAACAATCCCAGAGTTCCACACCAGAGTCAGAACAGAAGAGAATAAAACTAGGTACCAGTAAGGATGTTTATAAATCAAACGCTGACCTTAAAATATAGGAAATTCAGGAGAAGAGCAGTTAATTTTTGTCAAATGATACATGGCTTCATTTTTGGAACGAGGCTCCCATTATCTAGAACTATTCCAAAATTAATCCTTAGTCTACATGAGAGCTAATATTACATTTCTAAATGCAAATTGATGAAAACTCTTGGGGAAAAAAACATTTTGAACTGTGGTTTCCAGAAGGCTTCAGGTTTAGTCATGTCAAATTAAAGGGGGGAGCAGAGCTTCTTAAAATAACATTCTTCTTAAATCACATCCATATGATTTAGCAAATTGATATGGCCAAAGTCAATAAATCATGATGCAGAGCTTTTATTTTACTGTATGACTGCTTTTATTTTATTTTTTGCTTTAAGCCAACTCCTTATCATTTTTAGCCCAAAGCTGGGTGGATGTTCTTGTCGAGGCAAAGCAAGTTCTTTCTTATGTAACGGATGTCAACCCACCACCAGGGAAAGAAATGCCCCCACGAGTTCTGCAGGATACAGAGCTAGCCACCCCTGTGGCTGCACCAGCAGGCATCCCATGGACAGCCTTTCAGTTGGCAGTATTTGAATTTGCAGCTTTTTCACCACTTTTCAGCCTGTGAGTGCTTCTTTTTTTCTTAACCCCAGGGATTTCACTTTGTGCTGACCCATACTCAAGAGCAATCTCCACGAAGCTATCCTTTTAAGGCAAGCATTGTGTGCACTCCTTAATGATGGGTGTTTAAGAGAAACGGTAATTATGATAGATTTTGAGCCTTAGGTAACAGACAGCCTCACAGTGAGAGGGTTCACTACATTTAAGACCAAACTCCTCATTAAGAAATGGGGATATATCCATTCAGATCCTTGCAGACACACCGACAGTGAAGTTCAGATTAGTAAAAGCGCTCATCCTTATGATGGACGGTTTCCTGAGAGAGCCAACATTCCTCAAGGCTGGGCTAGCCTGGCCGAGCACACGAAACGTCTTGGGAACAATTAAACTAAGGGACCCTGGTTAAAAATATCAATAAAGGCATCCGTGCTTTAAACGCCATTCTCTTCTTTCTTATTCTTATGACTTTAAAGCTTTTGTTGTTTGTTTGTTTAAAAATGTCATTTAAGCTACCAGATTAGATTCGCTGCATACTGCAACTCTGATTGTGAAATCATAGTTTCAGACAAAAGCAGTCTACATGCTCGTAATGAAACTACATGAAAACGTATTATATCTGTGTTTATGTGAATGTGTATGTTTTGTATATATATTTGTGACTCATATGCATCTCTCAAGACACATTCCAGTCAAACGTTACTGTTAGATGAGAAAAAAGAAAGAAAACAAATCCCTGAACCAAAATGCCATGACCCCAATGCTTTCCTCGCCCATGTGTGAGGAGTCTTCCTGCCCAGCTTGCCTGAAACACAATTTAATATTTCATGGAGCGAAAGCACAAAGCATGTTCAAATTCAATACAAGGACATGCTTTATCTCAACTTCTATAGATTAATAACTCAAAAACTGTGAGAAACTTCAGGAAGTCATGACAAGTTCTAACCAAGTGACACGTACGTTTTGTCAGGACACTCTCCAACTATTGATGAAGGAGAAAATATGAAATAAAGGATTTATCAGTTTACTCTAAGACACTTATTTCCAGAAGAGTTGCTATATCAAATCGTGTGATTTGTTAGAGCTAAAACAATTTGGAATATCATATCCAATTTTTTCTCAAGATGATTATGTCCTCAAATATGGATGGCATTAGCCATGTATCTTGCATAGCAACACTTCTGTTAGAAAATTTAAAAGCGAAACTCAATGAAGACTGTCTAAAAGGGGAAGAGTGGAACATGGGCAAACACAGCCCCGTAACAGCCAGCTGTGAAGGTCACAAGGTTCTGACAGAGGAGTGGCCGTGATGAAGCTGATAGGGGCAATAATCTGCAAGGCATCAGAAATGAGCATGAAAAGCATTTAGCATTTTATAAATATTTGAGAACCAAGCAATCATTTCTGGCTTAAATGAACCATATTTTAAACTTTCTGGTTTTATAAGAACATCCTACTATAAATCTTTCTAAAATTTGCCTGCTTTTTGTTTATTTTATTTTACTTAGGCCAGTAATGACCACTACAAATATCCAAATGCTGAACTAAGCAAAGATCCTATCTCTAAATTTTAATGTGAAAGGCTTAAATTTCTTCTACAAAGCCAACAAGAGTAAATAAGCTTAGCATTGGTCACTTTCTTTTTTTACAACCAAAACTGAAAAATAAAATCATCCCAGAATCTTAAGGGGAATCAACAGTCTGGAAAAAAAACAAAGCTATTGCCATATCCTCTCCACTTCTTAATCCACTGCCCCCAAAAGATTTTTGGTTAAAATAAGTCCTTTCAATCTATAATATTTAGAATGACAAGAGAAGTCCTGTGACTCCATCCTGCTTCCAGCATCTGTCAAGAAAATCACAAACCTAACTCTCAATTCATGGCAGAATGCTAACAGGAGATGAATAATGCTTCAGAGGGAGAAAGCGTATTATTAGAAAGGTTCAAGACCAAATATTCACAGAGAGTTGCAAAGTCTCCCCCTCGCCATTTTGTTGTTTTTTTTGTTTGTTTGTTTGTTTTGCTTTCAAGTATGAGTTATTGAATTTAAAATACAAAGAACAAGTTATTTTTAACAAAAACCCTCAAAATAGGAGAAAAATGTAATGCTGTATATATATATCTATAAAGCAATGTAAAATCTTCTAAAGAGTAAAATAACTATGCTAATGGCTTACTTTTTAAGGTAATTTCTGCATTTCAATTACTTTTGCTTTTTAATTTTTATTTGATATTGGAGTACAGTTGATTAACAATGTTGTGTTAATTGCAAATGCACAGCACAGTGATTTATTTATGTGTATATATGTATCTATTCCTTTTCAAATTCTTTTCTCATTTAGGTTATTCTAGAGTATTGAGCAGAGTACTCTGTGCCATACAGAAGGTACATGTTGGTTATCTATTTTACATGTATCAGTTACACATTTTGTATAATGGATAACACCAGTTATTCATTAAATATATTTAATTAAAAAATAGCCTTCAAGGACGCCTACTGCCCAATCTATACAACACATATTATCAAAGATACTCAAATAAGCTAAGTTGTAGACTAGTACCGAAGCATATCGTCCGCATTGCAGGCAGTAAAACTTCAGCCCTCAGTTATGAAGGTATTTCTTTTAAAACACGGTATTATTTTGTACATTTAATATTCTCTGACTTTTCTCCATCCTCTATCCTCACATGCAGGAAAAACAACATGCATAAGTTGAGATTTTTACATATGAGCTATAATTCACACTTTCTAGATGTCACTACTCTGAAAATGGAGGGGACCCACAGGTGAGGGACACAGTTATATTCACTTGGTAAGCTTAAGAATGCCGCATGTACTTTCATAATAATAGTGGTAACTGAGGTAGCACGGAGTTCAGAGCAGTGTCTGGAACCAAAGGCCTGGCTTTATAATCTTGCTACACCGTGTAAGTAACTTCCATCACTGAACTTAATCTCTGTCTTCGTTTCCTCATCTGCAAGGTGAGGATGGCAATGAAAAGCTACATCACAGAATCATTACACCAATTATGTGGCTTAGCATACATGCACTGCTTGAAAAGAAGCGCTACCCAGTAAGAGGTGTGTAAGCACCTTCTTATATTAAAGCCGTGGAAGACTGTGAATTCAGCCAGGGCTCAGCGCGGCCGGCGCCCGATTCAGCACAGCGGTAGTCAGGAGTGGTGTTTTTATTCTAAAGACACAGGTTAATAGGGCAAGCTTTATCAGTTATTAGTTCCTTTATAAACAGTGAACAAATAAACAAGCATCTCATCTCACTTATTATCAAAGAAATATATATTAAAACAACAGCTCTTTCTTGGTAGTTAAACGAACTCCTTAAAAAAAAAAGAAAAAAGTACCCAGGTCTGGTAAAAGTGTAAGGGAGCTATGAAGCAGTCTGACAGCATGACCAGCGATTAACACAACGCGAGGGCTCCCCAGGGGCGCCAATGGAGAAGGGCCTGCCTGCCGGCGCAGGAGGCATTAAGACACAGGTTCGGGCCCAAGGTCATGAAGGTTCCCTGGGGGACAGCAGCGCACCCCACTCCAGGTTTCTCGCCTGGAGAACCTCACGGACAGAGGGGCCTGGTGGACCGCAGATCACAGGTCACAGAGGGTCGGACATGACTGAAGTGGCTCAGCAGGCAGGACACAGTGTTAATACCGTCTGGCCCCATCATCCCGCTATCTGCCCTGGAGAAAACCAAAACATAAGGGAAGCTTTAAGAAAGAAAAAGAAGTTATCTAAGTGTCATTTGTGTTATGGAAAACTATATTTAAACATTATATGTCTAACAATAAGGAATAATAATTCAGTATTTCTAAACAGCAAGTTTGGGATTCGTGCATGCACGCTCCATCATGGGCTTAGGCTCCACTGTGGCTTCTCAGAGATTATTTACGTGTCAAAGGCACCAAAAGGCTCAGACGTAATGTCATTTCTTTAATCCAGCTTTTCCCAAACAGACTGGTGACAGAAACTCTGGGGAGAGAGGGTAGTTAATAAGGTGGAAAAGTATTGGCTATGTAAGTAATGGCTAATCGTCATGATGAAAATGTACGCAGTCATTGACAAGGATAATTTTTTTGTATTACACCAGCTGCTTCCAGCAATATGAGAAAATATTTATTATGTAATATTAAGGGGGGAAAGGGCTGGATGCAATCAGCTAATAAACAGCCAAGCATATGAGAAAAACTCAAATGGAAATATCCCACCGTGAGCTATAGAACGGTGGGTAAATATTTCTCTACTGTTTCTGGGCTTCTCTAATGAAAGCAAATCCGTGATAAGAAAACCAGTTTGAGTCCGTGGGATCGAGTCCCACCGTCGCTCTTCCTGCCTTGAAAGTATAGTTTGTTTGTTTACCTGGTTGTTACTTTAATAAGGCCTGAGGGGAGCCGCCCGACTGAAAGTGGCCTATAACAAGAACGCAGAAACAGAGTGATCACTCAGCTCCACCAGAGGAATCCGGGGAAGCAGCCAGCCCTGTCAATTGGAGAGAGGCTAATGAAACATTATCTGCAGGTGAGCGGACTGTCTCGCAGCATTACAACTCTGAGCTACAAATGATTTCCTAACCACAGAGGTAACCACTCTACAGATACTTTGAAAGACAAATGAGGATGCTGGCACGTGCAAGGTCAATCGCAAACCTCCCGGACAACCTTGGAGCTTCTGCTTCGCCAGGAGAGGCTGGTCGAGGTGGGGGTACGGGGGTAGGGGGTGGGGGAGTGTCCTGCTGGGCTCACGGAGGCCAGCCACGGCGCGGTCACTTCTCTTGCATTTCCGAATTTGAATTTTAGCAGCCTGGTATACATCCTATCCATGTCCAAATAAATAAAATACATGGAGACATAAGCTAAAGCTCACACACATAATTTGAAGGCTGTGATTTTCGTTATGTTGGAGAAAACGAATAAGCATCGTCTTCCAATCCCGGTATTGTTAGATTATGATTAGAATGGATTCATGAAATCATTATACAGGAACACAGTAGACCATCAACTATGGCAGGGGGGACCATTAATGGAGAGTTCACTTTTATCTAAGAACTTTATTAATAAATCAACTCCCTGGGCTTACTGGGACCACAGTTTTATTTGAGGCAGTACATTCTAATCAGGGATTTTTTTTTTTAATTTTCCTTTTATGACCTAATGATGCATTTAATTTTTAATTAAATTTCATTTTAAAGTATAGAGTATGTATAAAAGCCAAAGCAAGTATGCAGCATCTGTTCATTGCATCTGCACTCACTACCACAAAAATTAACCTTAATCTAAAGAGGCACAAATGGGTTTTTAAGCCATCAGGAGGCCCGAGTATTTAAAAATCAATGACTGTCCACCCAGGCAAAGAACAGCTGTTTCCTAATATTCCAGTTCCACACTGAGCCTAGCCTCAACCCCCAAAGACGAGCCTCAAAGTGCCCACACACTTACTTTCCCAGTTGAAAGTGTCGGAGAAGGGCTCTATCTAGAAGCCATGAAGTGGGTTAAGTGGAGACCAGATGGAGCGGACCTGGCCCAAGCAGATGGCATGTTTGAAGGCAGCTTCTCTCACCATCACTTACTGCTTTCCTAAAATCATCACCAACCTTACTTCCTGGGCCCAGAAATCGACCTAATGAAAAAGTCTACCCACTGTGTTAAAAGGCCAACAAATGCTCAGCGTGAACTGATTCCCAAGACTCTAGAACAGGAAGCTCCCCTCCCTGGAACTGGTAAAGAACATTGCATAGTTGGGCAGTGATAACATCACACATCCCTAAGGTACATGCTTTTGCCTTCCTGAGTGACATGACGTCACGACACGATGGAGAGAGAAAGCAAGCGTGTGCAAAACCAAGGAAGAAAGCAGATACGGGGGTTGGCTATGGTTTTCCTTGGCACCCTGGGATTTTCTAGTTCTTCTTGGGATCACTTTAAACACAGAATTCCACAGGAGAGGGCAAAGGGGCAAAAAATCTCAGAAATCACAGAGGAAAAGTCAGATCTGGGCGCTGTGCAACATCTAGAATGTTCTCTTGCCTCCCAATTTTCCCACCTAAAAAGACAAAATCAGACAACATCATCACACGAACCTGAAGAACCCACACAGCACCACCTCTATAAAGGTTTCCTGAGTCATCTTAAGAACTAAATTTTAAAAGCCACGGATTGGGATAAATCACTAGGTGACATAAAAGAGCTTTTAGGTGCCCTTCACCATTGAGTGGCAGCAAGATGTGTCTCTCCCATCACTGAGGCTCTCGGACTCTCCTGTCCTCCTGTAGGCTCAGCCTTTAAACAACACCCAGCAGATCTGCCAAATGAGGCCAGCATCTTGCCCCAGGGCCCCCTGATTGGGGGGTGTCCCCCCATGGGGGCCGATAAGCCCGGGACCACAGGACTTGAGTGGTGGCAGCTCTGGCTGGTCAGAGTTAAATCCAACAATTCAAGGGTGTGTGCAGAGTCAGGCAGGCTGAGAAACCCTGGGCAGCACCCCCTCGTGACTGCAGAGACCCATCCCTCTCCTGACTGCTTCCGAGCCTGCCCTTCGGGGGGACTCCCTGCCACGGGGACCTGCTGGGCCCCGCGGACTCCAGGGTCACACCTGATCCAGCCATCTGGGCCCTGAAAGGTTCCACGGTCCCCAGCCTGAATGGAGATTGTCTCCAGAAGCGTCCTGACTGTGTTTCAAGCATCAGGGCTTATTAAAACCCCGAAGGGAAGTAATCCCTGAATGCCACTAAAAGGTCTCCAGCTGCTACCGTTTATGAAGGAGGCTTGACAAGACATTGGAGTGGGGGGGAGAAAGGGGAAGGGGTGAGCAGGAAGCACGGGGAGAGAGAAGAATTTAGACAAGGCCAAGTTATCCAAACAGAGCCCCCATCAAAAAGAGTCATGTTTTATCAGCTTAAGCTTTCCTGCCTCCCTTCCCAAAGGTATTTCCCCCCCCTCAACTCTCATTAACTCTTCTTTAGAGCTGTCTGCTTTCTTTAAAAAACAATAATAAAGGCAGCACATGGCTAGAGAAAGTCCCTAAATGTGTGAAATTAGAAAGAAGAGCCAGATGAATTACCTGGAAACAGGGCTGAATATGCCTTCCCTAAAAAATCTGGGAGGAAAATGGTTTTTTCATGGAAAAGAATTAGAGTGGTTCTCAGTATCTGTCTCTGCCTTCTTCATTCTTTTGAAAAGGTCTTTTCATCTCATTAAGTTAAGCTGATTAATAAAAATTCAGCAGTTTGCCCATGGATCCTTTAGAAGTGGTGATACAAGCTGAAAGATGCAGGCGGAAGGTTTTTGTGCTGGAGACAATAAGGGGATGACTTCTTAAATCCGTCGTTGTCATCCTCCATTAGAGAGAAGCACTCACCTTGGCTCAGATTCACCAAACATTAGATTGCTACTCGTTAGCTCCTAGTAACCTTCCCAAAAAGGTTAGTGCTTGCTTATAAATAGAAAGAGACAAAAAGAAACATTTAGAAGGAAAGTATGAGAACATTGTGCTTCATTTCAAAAATTATTAATACAAATTAATGAAGAAAACGTGGCCTGTAGGAGAAGGTTCATTCAAGGGAAAAAGCAATGTTCTCTAAACAAAGTTCTTATGTAAACACAAACTTGAGGTTTTGCTATAAAGCAAAACAAGTGGATAAGTTTAAGTTTTTTGTTCATGAGTAACTGCTAATTTTTTATCCAAAAATAACTTAATTACCTAGATAGTACCTAACACACAATAGATGCTCAAGAGTTAAAAATTAGTTTCCTCAACAATTTTTTTTAAAACTGTGATTTACTTTTAAAAAATGAAAAAAAAGTCAGGTTATATAATGTCATGACTTGCAAATGTTTTCAACTGTTCCAGTGTGAGTTAAATTCATCCAGAAAAAAAAAAGGCACTATAAAATGTCTATTAATTGACAAGATTCAAACAAGGGAACAGAAAAATGAGCAAATCTTGCTTTATAGAAGTTGAAGCATTTTCTCAGCCACTTTTAACTTACATAAACACCAAATTGTTTACCTGTACTTTATCCAGAGATGACTAAATTAAATTTATACCACCATTCATGATATTTTAGTCCCCCTAAAAGGCATACACTATTCATATGTTAAACATCATTACCAAATTTATTTCTATCAAACCTCTGTCTCTATATCACACTGTTTTTAGTGCCATCTTAAATAATCTGCCCACAATATATTGGATCAAGTTTTACAGTTAGTCTAGTTCTATCATTAAATTTATCCTAAAATACCAAAGCAAATAAATGTTTTTGTCTGAATCTTACTTCAAAAGGATTTGAGGACGGGGGAATGTTATTTTTACTTTGCTCCTATCTTGCGGACATTGCATAGATTTAAAGTCATCAAGCCAGTACAGGGAGCAAATACTTAAAGTGCTTGGCATTTTTAAGATGCAGGTTTTGATTTGAAGATTGTTAAATTAAAAAAAAAAAAAAAAAAAGAGCCAAAAGAGCACTGGTAAACATCCATCCTAAGCCATAATAAAGGAGGCATCTCGCTACTACTGTTCTCTCCAGGTAAATATGGAAGATTCAGTTATATAAAGAAAGGCACACTCACTTGCCCACACATTCCCTGCGGCCCGAAGCCTGTCACCTGCTCTGCTATCATCAATCCATCTCTTCAAATACCTAAGAGGCTGAGGCCAAACAATGTGGCTGAGAAAAACAATGAGTAAGGATCTGTTTACATTCCCACTGTGAAGAGTAATCATGGGGTAGCTGTGACTGATAATTATCAAGTTCAATACCTGTTAACACGCGGCTCCTTCTCCATGAAATGAAAGATGAGCAGGAGTCTAAGCAGGTGCTATGCGCTTAATGGCATTACCGTTCTCACATTTTAAACATTCCACAAAGCACCTACTATGTGCCCAGCACTACGCCAACCACAGGAAACACAAAGATTAAACAAGATGTGACTCTGACGCCAAGGCGATTACAGTGAATCTGGTGTAATTAATGTGTCAGTGAAGTTAGCCAGTTACTACCTAGGGACACGCAGGGGCAAGGAGGGAAGGCGCTAGCTAAGCGTGGGGTGCAGTTGCTCCTGTCACAAATCCACTTGAGTTCCTGGGTCTCCCCGTCAACGAGGAGACAGAATAGTTACACTTACTCCTGTTGTGTGTGTCATTTTTGAAAGATGGAGCTGTGAAAACCATGAGAAAGTTAAAAAGACTGCTTCTGAAAAAATAGAGTATTTTCCCGGGGGTGTGGGGGTGGGTCTAGGGACCCTGTTTTTACCAGTGGTGCTGCCACTGAATGCAGTTCTTAAGATGGAATAGGCTTGATTCCACAGAAATGGCAAAAGATCTTATTGAAAAATCTTTATCAAGTAGGATTTTTTTGTGTGTAAAGTATACACATTCAAGATCAGTTCCCCAAGTACCTTCAAACAAAATAATTTTACTATGGAATCAGGAATTTTGAATATTATCATCAGTGCATGGTACATTGCTAATGAGCTGGTTTAAGTAAAGTATCATATAAGTGATACCTATGCCCTGCAATACAAATTCATGACTTTTTTTAAAAAACTAGCATCTGTGTCATGATGTCACTTTGATAACAATATAAAACAAAAGGCCAATGCCACAATCGACGGAATAATTTGCAGATAAAATGAAGTTTATGTGTGGATTTAAATAAAATTGTTTGTTGTGCATATTAACTAAAATCAATGTATTTTTATCTTATGCAATTCTGGAAACTTATGAGCCACTCAAACCACTCAGTCTAAATATACAGCTACTATATCTACACTTTATTCAGCCTCTCACAATTTCATCATGGGTACAGATGTCTATAAGAGATTAATAATTACTCAATATTTGTAAAAATCATAATTTAAAATCATAGTTTCATAATCAGCATTGTTATTATAATGGGTTATTATTTTAAGAAGGTCTTTTAAACAACATAACTATATTGTTAACTAGAAACAAAAATCAGCAAAATAAACTAACTTTAACACTCATTCTGATAAACAACAATGAAAGGTTACAAAATTACAAGCTAAGGGGGAAAAAAGAAAAAAAACCAAACAGACTCGAAAAGTTAAACTTGGATTTTCAGACTGCTTTTATTAGGTAGCAAGGAAATGAACAATGTTAAGTTCATGTCCACCAAATCACTAAAGGCAGAAACACACTGGCAAATATATACCCACTGAGGGTAACGGCTGGTGCTCACCATCAACCTCCTTGAAAGAGCAAGGCCTGGCCTTTATGAGGACACACCTTCATGCTCCATGACTGTGACCAGTCCCCTGAAAACCACCCCGCCCCAGGAAGTGGGGTGAAGCCAGTCCAGTCTACCCATGGAACTGATGAGAAATGATTTGACTTGCCACTAACAAAACAGACCCTGCGGTTTTATCTGGCCCACCCGATGGATGAGACGATGTCTCCTCTGCAAGCAGGTCTAAAATAAGGCATAAAACAGGTAAGTTAGGTCATAATTACTCCTTATAGTTGATATACCTATCTATACATTTACCATCATCTTGATGCAAATGCATAACTCACTTAAAATTTTAGCTTTTTATCTGGTTGAACCGTTCTTCCTTGTATAGTGAACTAGCATCTTGGAATTTATTTTAAAGATCCAGGCTGTCTTGTCCACTTCAGTTTTCGCTGATTACTAAAGTAATGTTTGAGATAGTCTCTTCATTTTATAAAGTCTACCAAGACCTTATTTATATTTTACTAATAATGTAAAAATAAGTATGCAAAATTAGATGTGATACAGCAAAAAAATCAGCTCAGAAGACTATGGAGCCAAAAAAAAAACTGTAGAGTCATATTTATATAGCTTATGATACAGATTTAAATAGACAATCATATGCTCTGTTTCGATATTTACACATTTACCCAATTTTCTGAAGTCTCCCCTCTTCTACTCCATATCTCCTCCCAACAGATAGCAAAAGAAAACCAAACAGTTCAGTAAATCAACTTGTGATTTAGATCTTACAGATGTGAACTGAAGAATATATACTTTTTTAATTCCAGGCACCTCTTTTTCTTTTGAAACACTTCTTAAAAACTCTTCTTATTTTTTAGAGCCAAACTAAATTCAGAATTTAATCTGATACATTTCTGCCAAAATCTCCCTGTGTCAAATCTCAGGCTTGGATTCATTATTTTGGATGAGGGTGGCTTGGCTTGTTTTCGTATAAAACATGTACCCAAATCTCTGAAATTGTACATTATTTTTCTTACCAATTAACTATAATTTCAGGATAGTTTTCCAGATAAATCCTTCAAAACATGTTTAGAAGTCACACAGAAAAAAAAAATTTTTTTAAGTTTGAAAGCTAAAAAAAAAATCTGCGTGTTTTCTTCAAAAGGTTAGACATGTTGTAAAAACATACATATTAGTTCCTCTGCACTGTCAAGGTACAAGGGTGGGGGGGAGTACAGTATACGTTTTAACCAAGGAAGTTAAAGAGACCGAAAGATTCATGAAGTTGACAACGGCCTCCCAGAGGACAACAACCCTCTCCTTTCCCAGAGGAGGAAACTGGACTTGCCCAAGGTTAAGTGACTTGCCCAAGGTCAAAGTCAAGTAGCGTCAAAGCACTGACTCTCTCGGATCTTCTGAGTCAGATGCTCTAGCACAGGCGATCAACGTGTTCAACCACCTCATGGTCAGGATGAAAGCGTCCTGGAGCATTTGGTGATTTGCTGACGGTCAAACATGTGAGTTGGGAGAAAAGAAAAGTGACATCCCCATCACCGGACTCCAGGCCTTATTTCTTTTTTCAGACATTTTATCTTTCAAACTGACAAAATTAGAAAGGAGAATTTCCACACACTTAACACATGAGTTCAGTTAGGTTACCAAAACATTTGGCAACAGGCAGGCAAGGAAATGAAATGAAGACAGAAACTGTGGGCAGACCAGTCATCTCACAGGTTAATACTCAAGTGAGTAATTCTCTAAATTAATAATAATAATAACCAGATTTCACAGAGGGGATACTTTGCAGCAGGTGTTTTACATGCATTTACTTTCTCTCTTAATCATCACAAATTGTACATACTCTCTATTTTACACACACGAAACAGAGAGTTAAAGAATCAGCATTTGAACCCAGATCACCCTAACCTCAAAGACAGTCAATGCTGTCTCCTTAATATGTCTCTGTACCATTGTAAGATTTTTTTTTTGGTACATAATAATGAAAACAGAGAAATGCAAAAGTATTTATTAGTAGCTAGCATTTACGAACCACATACTCTATGCCAGGCATTGTTCTAGTGCAACATGTCATTTAATCATCACAGTAAGTCTTATCAGATAAATAGATTTATTATTCTCATTTACAGCTGAGTTAGGTGAAGCAGGGAAAAGTTAAGCAAGTTGCCCAGACCCACAGGACCTAGTAAAGTTGAGAAGCTGAGAATTATACCCAGGAAGTGCCTCAGATTTTTAACCATCCCAGGCCAGTTCTTTTTTTTTTTTTCAGGCCAGTTCTTGTATGTAGTGTTTCCACACATAACCACAATCCCTGATGTCAAGCGTCTTATCATCCAGGGAACAGAACACAAACAAAGATGTAGATAGTATACACAAACTCAGGATTATCCACATATCAATATCATTCTCATACACTGCAGTAGAAGAAGGGGTGAGAACTCGCACTGCAGAGGCACAAAGGTTCTGCCTGGGCAATGAATCGCCCCATGTGTCCAGGCACATATTTCAGCGGACAGGCCTGGGTTAGCCTGCAGAGATGTCCACAATGGATAAGGTGCGAAAAGTCTTTCTTCCTCCCCATGCTGTCTCTCCAGAGAGTAGCAGGGAACCTGAGCCACCCACACCCTATCAGGGCACTTTTGTCTTTGAAACTAACCAGGAATAATTTACTGGCTGTTAAGCCATGGAACCAAAAACTCCCCTGATGAAAGGAAGCAAGGAAAAGGGGAAAGAAATGGGAATGTGGAGTGGGGTTTGGGACGCAGAGGAACTTCGAGTCATTCAAGCATTCATACGCTATTCCCGGTAACTTTAAAAACACGTGCTTCTTGATCAGAACGTATTAACTGTGAAAGAGGCAGAAGCTGTTTTTTTTTTTTTTTTTTAAGTGAATTCATAGTTATTATATAAACCAGAGCTGACTGAAAGTACAGGAATCTAGATGAAATGTAGGTGAACTTTTCCCGAAAATATGATTATTAAACTCAAGCTTTTATTCTAGGAGTTCTACAAATGTTCCTGAAATTCTTTTAAAAATATTACTATATTTGGCCAGGCCTTAGGAGTCAAGCTTACCCAAATGCACAGGAGAACAGCTAGCTGGCGTGTGAATTCCCTACTAGTCCCAGTATTCTCTGTAAATAACACACACTTTGTGTGTGTGTGTGTACACACACACGGCCTCACAATTAGCTCCAAAGAAAGAGCCCATGAAACGCCGAACCTCCAGGGGCACTAATTATCTGCCGTGGGTAACCAGGTGCAGTCTGCAACCTCCCAGTGCATTAAACGCTCAACGAGCGGGAACACAGGTGTGCAATTTTAACCCTCCTTCCAGATCACCATACATCTCTATGTTCTTATCCCCTTCGCCTCCTGGAATATTCTGTCTCAAGGTCACCTTTCGATACTTCACTGAGTTCTCTTAGACGCAGTGTCACTCCACACAGTCCAGCTGGTAAGCTGTTAAGGGCCACTTAACTGGCCCAGGTCAAAGCATACAAAGCTCAGTTTTCTCATCTGCAAAACAGGGTCATTCTAAAGCCTTCTTCTTAAAAGGTGTTGTCCAGATTCAATACTTGATAATGATTGCAGAGTCCGTAAAGCACCGTGCTTGGTATACAGTAAGTGGTCGATAAATGGGAGCCATGGGAGAAATACCTCCATCTCCAGAGGGCCAAAGGCCCCTTCTGTGCCTGTAAAGGCAGAAGTGAATCATCCTGCACTACTCTACGTAATCGCCCAAGTTGTACTTGGGGTTTTGAAAAGGGACTCATAGAGCCAGCCCGGGGTCTCTGCACAGCCTCTCTGGACCTTAAGAGGGGGGCGCCCTAGCAGCCAATCTCTGCTAAATGCAGCCTGATGTTTGAAAGACGGCATCTGCGTTTTTTTTTTTTTTTTTTTTTTTACATATTAGTTTTCTGCTAATGATCTTTGCAAATAATGTTGGTTTTTGGGGGGGGCTGAAAAATAACTTTGAAAACAACTGCTCAATCTAGAAATCGGAGAAGTGATTTATATGTGATAGAGCACTGTTTGATGCCATCTGGAAATACTAAAACTGCCCGTTTTTGCCTTCCCACCACCTAACCACTTATGAACCAGACCTAATTCAAGAACTTCAAATTTTTCCAGTATCCGGTTATATTTGCAAAGCAATTAAAACAGCAGCTAAGATACACAATGGTGCAGAACAACGATAATACATACGAGGACTCTGCTAACTCACCCATTATAAAGAATAATCCATCATAATGACCCTCCCCTCGATATGAGAAGCCTCTCGGTGACACCCCGCAACATGGCTAATTCCCTGCAGCCCAAGCTTCCAATCTTGCACCGGATGTCATTGACTCAGAATTTACTTTCTGTATGGCCCCCAAATCCACCTCCAAAGCTACCGCTGGCAAGTCTTCACTCCTCTTGCTGTGACTTCCTGGAATGGTCTTCTCCAGCTTGTCTCCATCTCTGTGAAGATCATATCCATCGTTGAAGGCCTACACTACTTTATTCCTCTTCCAGGAAGCAGTTCCTGATACCTGAACAGATGCACTTTCTCTCTGTTCATAGCATTCCAAGGCTTTATCGTGACATTATTTGTTTGTTGCTCCTTATTAGCCTGAGTGAAGCAGAACATTCTGATCACTGCCTTGACAATTAATGAATTTTCTAATTGTGTTGGTATTTGCCTACATGGTCTTCAGCCCTAGTGTGTTCACATCAAATGTCACAGAAGGACAGGCATTTAACACGTAGGGACGTTTACAGTATCAAAGTGAATGGCAGTCCAAACACGCTATTGCTTTCATTGTGTCTTTATTAAAAGTCACTTCGTGGTCAGGACGCATGAGAATTTCATTTAAGGATGTTTACTTTTCCAGTCACTAAATGTACCAGGATGGTTTTTACTAAAACATAAGTCAGCCAGCTGTTTGTTTGGGTTCTTGAATTGAATGGTAAAATAAAAAATAAAAAAAAATACAATCAGTTTTCACTCAAAGTACTCCACTTTTTAAACAAGGGAATCTGTTCCACATTTCAACGATTTAAATTTATTTCAAAAAAAAGAAAAGTTGAAATGTTTCATATACTAAGGACATCGCCTCTTCAGAACTCCCGATGGCATACGGTCGCCCCTGGCCCATCGGATGCCGGGGGGAGCTGAAGCACTCAGGAGACCGAGAGAGTGTGGGTCTACACGGCAGCTGCAGCTGCCAGCGGCAGGGCCAGGTATCCGCGAGCGAGGCGGGTCGGCCTGGAACCCAGGCTCCCCCACCTCCGCTCCTCCGCAGCGAAAGGCCACCTTCGGGCCCGGCGCCCGTGAGACCACAGCCCCAGCGGCCCGAAGGGCGGACCGCCGGCACCCAGCGCCCCGCCACGCGCCCGCTCCCCTGCGGGTCCCCCCGGCGCGGGGCCGCCACCGGCTCCTGCTGGCCCTGCAGGCCGCGCGCCTCTGCCCGCGCGCGCCTGTCCGAGCCCAGCCCGGGCCTTCTCTGCTCCCAACGCGCGCGCCGTGAGCGGGCGGCCGTGAGCGGGCGGCAGCGTGGACCGCGGCCTGCACCGCTGCCTGAAGTGCCTGCGAAGCAGAACCCAGCCCTGGGGAGGCTGAGCCCCCCGAGGCTTCTAGATTCTCGTCTAACAAGCGGCAGGAGGGGTGTCGAGCGAGACTCCTGTCCAAACCACCTTCTCAGAGCAAGGAAGGGGGCCGTTCAGCCACGCAGGGGGGGCTTCCCATCCGAATCGGCAGCCTGCAGCAAGCAGCGCCGACCCGCCTCGACCCTGACGGTGCCGCCTTCTCACCCCCCTGGGCCGGGAGGCAGACCCGCCTGCTGTGGCCCTGCGCCCCTTCCGCAGGGCCCCGATGGGTCGGCCAGCCTCCGCTGGCCCGCGGCTGCCTTCTCGGCCCGCAGGGCAGCGCCGGGCCCCGGGGAGGCTGGCCCAAGCTCCTCGGCTGACTTCCGAAGCCGGGGTCAGGCATGCCACCAGTCCCAGTGTTTCCTAAGGCAATTCGGGTCGCCAGACACCCGGAGCTCAGAGTTGCTACGGTGAAGACTACTTCGCCTGTCTGCTGGCTGGGCCGTGTTCAGAAGGCAAGGCTTTGGCTGTGAAGAGAGGAACTGGGGAAAGAAAAGCCACAAACACTCCCTTTCCGCCAGCGACAGGCCCACACTGAGGGTCGGCAGGTGGGGTGGGGACGGAGGCGGTTCTAGTACCATGTTGGGGTCAGTGGAGTCTGCCCACACGTTTTTGTAGCCTTTCTGTTGGTGTAAATATAGACACTCTCTTTATTAAAAAATAAAATGAACTAACTGTAAATATTTTTATTAATGAACTAACTGTAAATATTTTTATTAATGAACTAACTGTAAATATTTTTATATTTGCCCAGCTGGTTTATTATTTTTTTTTCAAGGAGTCAACTCTCAGAAAACTAACCTGAAGTTACAGTTGGGAAGTTTTTACTAAAATGATTACAGCCATAAAAAATTACCTGAGATTTCAGTTAGATGTCTGAGTCAAGAAATTCATAGTTGTTGGCTGTAACCAATTACGATGCTCATCATCCCATTCAAATGAATAAGGAGACTTCACTGTGCTTAAAGACTTAACTATACATGTCATTCACATTTTATAGTATTTCTATAAGGAGACTCAAATGATCTGAAAAGTTCAACAGGAGAGAAACTGAAGACAATTTGCAACTGTCCAAACATTAAAATTCGAGTTTATGGCAACCTAGTAATAAAAGGCAGTTCACCATTGTCTATATTTTAGACATGTCAAATACACTGACATAATTTGGCATTTCGCAAAGAGAATGAAGAGAATTCAAAATACTCCTCCTCAAAATATATGAGGTAAAAGGTTAGGTAAAGCAGGATAGACTTGTTCCATCATGTTTGTTTAAATTCATCAAATGCACTGAAATATGTTCAGCTCTAATCTTTACTACATTACTTACCATATTAATAAAAGCTAAATAATTAAAATGCAACTCAATCCAATCATTTCAACATCTTAAGGAATTACTGGATTGCTATACACTCAATTTGATCAATCAACATGCTCTCATGGAAAGAAAATACTGACTCAGCCTAGCTGAAATGAAGCCTCTAGCTGATATGTTTAAACTGATACATGAGTTGTAAGGAATTATTTTTCTTAATAATACAGGGTGTCAATAAGTAAGTCATCAAAATTTAAACTTCCTGACTACTCTATCACCAAGAAAGGACGCCTAGAACACAGGAGAGATTGGAACCATTAATCATTCATCAGACACTCAGTCCAGGTAACCGAAAATTACAAATTTTAAAACTTGAAATAAACTCATAGCAAGCTCGTTCCCTTGACAAATCTTAACTTCCAATTCAGCAGGACCAAAGAAACCCACTTCTGAACGACACAATACAAATGTAACAAAAATCAGACTGATATTGTGGTGAGCATAGCAATTCCAAACATTCAAACACTGAACTTGGAAGGGAAATCAGTTATGCGGAGTCATCAGGGCTCTCTCAAATAATTTTGCTATGGCTAATATTAACGTCACTATTTTATTGCTACTGGCCAAGTGCTGCCCTTGGTTGTCACGAAATCTCTGGGTACAGCACATAAGGATCATCAACAAATTCCCTTATGAATTACACTGCAGGGAGGAGCTTAAGTGAGGTTTATATCATCAGGAGAAAGCTGTCATAAAATAATCATATATGATTGCTATTCTAAAACAAGTAACAGGAACACTTGCTATTCTCCTGACTAACTATAAACATATGAAGTAAAACCTGCTTTGAGTCTCCACCAGACAATTCTAGAGGAGAGTGGCCCTTTGACAGTAATGTGTTAGAGAAACTCAGGTTTCAGGGCATTACAATATGTGTGCCTTGACAAATTCTGTTTCCTTTCCTAACTAGATGTTGTTATGATCTATTTATGCTCCTAACATCAATGCGTGTATAATTAGCATGCACTAAGTTTAAAAGCAGTCGATAACAGGAGATTTTTAAGCACAGAGGCGTCAAGAGGCTCATTCCTGTTCTTCTGGCAGTAGCAGGCAGAAGAATCCAAGGATCCCAGAGACAGCCACGCTGCCTGTAAGGAACAGCCCCAGACAGGAATTGATTTGTTTCAACAAGCTCCTCATTGGAAATACAAGCATTCTCCAAAAGGGTGTCGGTATTCATTAAATTCTCCTTTGAGATGGAGATACCTCATTATACCTGTGAAGTCCAAAGCAGAATATTAGGGTTTCAGAAGTCAAAGAGGAAACAATATAGCAGAGATAAGCTGGGAGCACCAACTTTACAAAGGAGATCCAAAATTGCTTTCTGGAAGAAGGCCCCAGCCAACTGGCCTCTCAAGTGTCACCCTTCACACTTTATTACTCTCGGAGAAATTACAAGATAAACCTAAAATTCCTTGAAGGAATAAGGGGAAATCTGATGTAAATGAGGGATGATACATATTACAAAATAACACGACTTGATTTTTTAAAAGGTCAAATCTTCCATGATGATTTGACAATAAATTATTTGTTAGAATATATTTCTATGCAACTTAAAAGAACATATGGAGTTACAGAGTTGCATCAATGCAAACAGAGTTTACCCCCTCAATCTCTCTTCTAATTTTTATAATCCTTTTTAAAGTCCTACTGTATTTTCCTTCAAATTTTCACAGATCTGGGGGAGACAATTTTCTCATGCCCATTTATTTGTTAGGGTGAAGAAACTGAGGTTCAAATTCATCACTATGAAAGGAATGGCGTATGACTCAGGGCTGAAATTTAACTTGATCTGAAATGTAACTAAAATGTTAACAGAGACAATTAAAACTCTAATCGGTTATAGGATTTCTAACATCTTCCTCTCTGAGCCTTGCCTAGTCAACACGTAAACCCACTTGAAGTTTTATACAAAACAGCTGCTATTATAAAACTCAAAACAAAAAGGTACATGAATTCAATGCTTTTACTTTATACCATCAAGGCAGTCTGTAAATGTACAAATATCAATGTGTCAAAGAATTTGGTTACAACCTATTAATCTGAGAAGTCACTGTTAATAGTCTGGAGCTAAATAAACACTGTTTGGTGAATGAGGACAAATCACCGTTAACAGCCAAGAGTTAAATAAAAGCTATTCAATGCATTTATTTTCCCTTTATTAAAAAATGGAGGGGCAAAGCCACAATGAGGACCATAAAGCATCTTTTGCTTTACCTGAACATGGCAATGGCCACAAATCTTAGGTGTGTCAACTCCATTTTGAACAAAGCCATTCCTTTAGAGATATGCAAATGACTTCATTAATCAGCGAAGATATCCTATTTCTAAATTTAATAATCTTCTAAGCATATGTCTCTTTTAGGACACCCTTAAGTTCACACAAAATCACGGAAGATTCTCAAATTTCTTTATCTGTGAGAATCATAAGACTGGGAACACTTAAGTGGGTGTCACCTTAAAGTCATTGTATCAGATGTTTATTTACACCCTAATGAGCATAAACATTAATCTACAAAAAACCAAGCAAAAGAGACACGTCTTGATTTACTATTCTTAATAATATTCATGATTCTTACAAAAGTTACACAATAATTAAGTCCATTTTTGCCAAGGATTTGCAAATGAAAAGATTTCCTTCTGCTTGATAATTAACTATAAAAAGGCTTCAGCAAAATTTTTATTAAAAAACAAAAGTATGCTTGAATTAAGAGTGCTCACCATCCTTCTCTTCTTTTGGCTTATTTTCATACAAATACAGCTGATCTAAAGACAAACAGCTTCATCTTTCTTTTAATAATCATTGCATAGAGGTATATCAGTTAAGTCAGTCTACTTATGTTTTCAAAGTCTTTCAAGTTCACTTAGGAGAGTGGGAATATTGTATTTATATACCCAAAGAGGGAGTGACAATAAATAAGCAGGCAGGGTAATCTGAATTTAATTAGTTTCACCCTTTATTTGTGAAAACAAGCATCACGCAATTGTTTTGCAAAAGCAAATGATATACAGGCTGTGAAAAAAATACAAGCGCATTTATACCACTGAGACTCTATAGAAACAAAGATTTCCCACTAAGGACACTAAAATTATGGCATTTTAGAGCAGATAGGTATTTTCCCCAAATCTCCATAGAAGTGTAGGCTCCTAACGTCACCCACAAGAAACCCTGTCAGAGGAAGCACAAAAGTTGTTAGTCATCTTCTGGGTTGAATATAAAATGAACATTTGGGGTTCATTTAACCATATGGATTTCACTTGGAAAGTCTTAAAAATCTGTTTCTGAGGTGTAATTCTGGCACTGCCACAGAAACTATCTCTGAGGAGGGTTTGCAAACATATTGAGACATTTATGACAGGATCCTCCTTAAACTTTTTGGACCAAGACAATTTTTTCACTCCAGAAGATTTGTCTATAGAGAGCAAGACTTCCATCAAAATCCCTGGCCTGTTACTTATGTTAGCGGTGCATTTTAACGATGCATAAACCTCAGTGTAAAAATCTATTTTGTTTGTTTGAGACGTGGGGGTAAAGTTACAAGAAATAAAGACTCCACCAGGTCTTAAGACAAATAACTTGCACTCTTGCAAACACTAAGCCACTTAAGAAATTGTAGAGCCACACAGAAAGTTCAGGGCAAGACCAACCAGGAGCCCTTGATGAGGAACCAGAAGTAATCTCTCTCCCTGCTGATTTATCTAGAAGCTGGCTGTCAGACTGTGGTTCCTGGGTCAGCAGAATCAGCATCACCAAAGAGGTCACCACAGATGCAGACAGGCCCCACCCCAGATCTACTGAATTAAATTCTGTACTTCAAGAAAATTCTCAGAGGATCTGCGCGCACACCAGAGTGTGAAAAGCAGTGATCTAGAAACTGGAAGCTGACTGAGGCTGGCACGGATGCTGCTGCTGTATTGCTTACTGCACTATCTCCAGCACCAAGAGCTACACCGGCCCACAGTGTACACCCAATAAATGCTTGCTGAGTAAACCCAGCGCTGAAGATCACACATGTGAAGAGAGCAGTATCTTCCACTCTGCACTGGGATCATGGGTATGCAGTTCTTAAATGCACACAAAACTGCAAGTTCCTTAGGGCCAGATGCTGCCTTCCCCAGCTCTGAATTCACTCTGTGCCTCCCACTGTCTGCAGGTATCACTCCACGTTTCACCAATTGTAACCTTTAGATATTCGATACAGAAATATATTACTACCGTTAGACACTGATCTTTACAATGTTCCTTTAATGTGAAAACTTCAGAAAACTCAGTTTAAATCAACATATAATTCCTGAATTTACCCATTTGGCTCTGGTTTTAAATACAGAAAGGAGAACTCACCCAAGAAATCAAAGTAGTAATGGAAAATATTATTTAGGGCCAAGTCCTGATTCTATGTGGCACCACAGAACAGGAATGGCATGGATGATTGAAATTCAAAACTGATTCCAAACCTCAAGTTATTCAATAGCCTCAAAGTCTCTTCTTACCAAATCTCACACCAGAGCTCCTCTACATCTCAGAAACATCATTTTTTTTTTTTTCTTTCCCAAGTCCACCTACTGAAGAGTGAAATGGCCAAAGCCATCAAATGAGAAATACAGGAACAGAGAGATATACATAACAAACAAAGCGATCAGTCTTCAAACAACCAGATACCAACACCAAACTCTAGAGCTAAGAAATAACATTGTGTGAAAGAGATAGTCACATAGTAAATAATCAGCACAGATGGGTGGATAACAGGCCCATTCCAAAATGATCCTCAAAATAAGGAGATATTCAGAGCCATAGGTATTGCTGACTCTCCTGGCTCAGGTTTTAAAGGACAAATAGTAAAGTGAGAGCCCTCCTCTCAATAAAGAACTACTTTGTTTCTATTTAATTAACTGAATTAGACTGTCTTTATACATTTTTTTTTTTTTTTTTTTTTTTTTGCTTCAGGGATCCAGTTTTAGGTTAAGCCATCAGGTATGTCTGACCCCATGTATATACTCATATAGAATATCCTGTAGACACACACACACACTCTCTAGCATGTTTTCCCCAGAGTATAGTTGACAATGGTGATAGCAGAGTGTGTAATTAGTTTCCATTGTTCCCCTGACAGCTAGAGTTCCACAGAAGACCCTTTTCTTTCTAGGTTGTAAATGCTATGGAAAAAAAATACACTAGTAACAGGCGTTTAATTATGGGTCCAGCGACCATAGTGGGAACACTGGTAGAAGAGGCTAGGACTCTGAGACAGCAAACACACAGATTTCCAGGGGAGGGGAGAATTTGGTTCTCCAATTACAGTAATGCTTAAAATATTGATGACAGGCATATGATTATAAAAAGAAATTTTTAATTTTTCCCCCCGAGTCTCTATTGAGGATAAAGTATGTATACAATGCTACATCAATACTAAAACCAAGGATACTATTATATCCATACTAAAATATTTATAAGAATAAAGACATTGCTTATTAATAAGCAAACTGCATGAAGAGGAGCTTCCTGTCTTGAGACTGTCGGTGAAGAAGTACAATGATTCAGTTTCAATTTTGGTTTTCACATGCACGTAACAAAATGAACACTTGTGATATCAGGTCTCCGGGTGCTGCGTCCCCTGAGGCCTCCTTCAATTTGCTTTATACAGTGTTTAAAACCAGGCGTCCTCGTTGCTGTCGTGGCAGACACCAGCTCCGTCACTGAGGTCCTTTCTCGCCTGATTAATTAGTAATTGGGAGACACATTTTGGCAGCTTTCACTTCCCTATTATTTTCTCTGGTTTGACACAAAACCCCGTCAGGAGCCCCACTATCTGAACTGCACCCCTCTTACTGCCGGGTCACTAGATTTTAATAAACAGAGCCCCTGCCAGAAAACTACTGAAACAGGCATGAAAGTTTCCTGAAACATTAACAGTAAACAAATACATGAAGAAAACTCTGAATGCCACAGTATCTGAAACATTGATGGTCTGTCTGAACCCAGGGGCTAGGGGCGAGACTGCAGAGCAGAGGCTACAAGAAGAGGCCTGCAACGAAATCACTGCTCTCACCTGCCTTAGAGAACATTTAAAAAATACACACTAGCTAAATGTGGGGCAGAGCCGTCCATCCGAGCCTCCCCCGTTATCCCAACCCGATGCACAAACGCATCTGGAGGCAAAGGCTGCCGCGGGCCGCGGGGACCCAGGGCCCTGCGGAAGCCACAGAAGCGCTGTCTCAGCCACACAGAGGAGCGCGGGTCACAGAGGGGACGCTGGGGAAGTTACGGCTGAAGCGGGCAGGCCGAGACCTGGGAGAGCTGCAAGCAGCTAGGAATCGCTCTCAGGTTCCCCATCACAAGGGTCAGTCGCTTCAAAAGGGGGCTGCCGGGCGGTGGACGCTGCCTGGGGACCCTTGTGCGCCGGGGCTCAGAGGTCACCGCGTCCGCAGGCGACATCTGTCTGTCTTTTCCGCCCCGAGACAGCAGCAGGGGAACCAGGCTCGTTTGCCCCCACTTTGTTTAACCTAATTGTTGAACACAAAAGATACCTTCCCCATATCTAGAATTATTTTTCCTTTCCTCCCTAACCCCCATTTGACTCCCTAAACTGAAATACTATTAAAGAAAACCTCACCGAAAGGTCAAGTCCCCTATCTATTATTTAAGTTGGGGGAATGTGACAAAGCCATATTTTCCGCTGGCACCTGGGTACCAGAGAACTTCATATCACGCCCACCACCATCAACATCTAGACAACGGTCGGCACTGCAATTATCCCACCAAAATAAGCCCCAACTGCCTCAAAACCACAACACGGCATTTTTAATAGAAGATACTTCCATTTACTTTTATGACATGTGCTTCCATAGTTCAGAGGCAAGAGCTAATTGTTAATTACAGTTTCTACGTACATAAATAAATCACTAATAAAACCAGAATGGACATTCTGACACCTTAGAGGCAGGAAGGAAAAACAAAAGTAATTTGCTAGTTCATTTCAAACAAAAAGGCCACTTTGAACAACTTGGCTATTTTAGCCTTCTCCATGAGCCAAAGAACAACAGATGATGGACAATGGAGGAGGAGGAACAAAAGCTGTTAACTCATACCTGGACTTTAACGAGAAGTCCATGAGATGTATGTCTTATCCCAAAACATGTACTTCATGTGTCGCCCTCACACTGCCTCTGCAACCACCAAAAATCCTACTCCGAATGAACTAAAACAATCTGTGACATCAGCAGTATTCAATCTGTGCCCAGTTTAATCAGACTGACTGAGGCGGCAGGTTACTTTGAAATTATTCTTAAGAATTTCTGTTTTTGCTGCAGTACATGGGACTAATGTTCCCAGACATCATCAAACAGATGCAGTAGCAAGAGGCGTAGTATAAATTTTTGGTAAAGTTTACTAGGCCACATGTTCCTCCAAATGCATCCAGAAATTTAAAACATGGTGGAAATACAACAGTCTCAATTAGTACTCACATTTTTCTTAATAACAAATAAGAATTTACTTCCAAAATAATTGTCTGTAAGAACCCACAGGAACGGTTTAGTAATGAGACTACATAAGCCTATATTGCAGGGAGCAGAAAGGCTCTGGTTTCGTATAACGCCTCTTAAAGCACCCCAAATGCTGCTTTTTGGAGGTACCTACATTTTTATCAGTACCACTTACTACAGAAAGATTCTTAGGACCGCTGAGCAATTTGGAGAAAAAAAATATATATCAACCAACAAATTTAAAAGACTACTTAGTACAGTAAGAAAAAGGACATCAGGATTTGCGGGGGGCGTGATAATAGGAGATATTAATATATGACCGAGAAATTATAAGTTTCAAGAGAAAATTACATACGCAAAGATGGTACAGCCCATACTTAACATGAAAATACAATATGCCTGGGTTTAAGATATATCACTACGAAGTTAAAATACCCATTCTTGACAACTAAATTCGAGAAGACAGCATTTTTAGTGAGCTCAGAGATAAGACAGGCTTTCAATGGAGGTCCCTGCTCAGGATGACTATAAAGTGGTTTAGCCCTTTTCTATCGTCCATATTCATTTCCGGACCATTTTCATGAAAGGAATAAAATCAGTCTTAAAACAAGATGGCTGCTTCTGGGGGAAAGAAAAGAAACGCTGATTCAACTGAAAGCCCAGCTTTTCTAAATCGAGAACCAAGAACTTCGGTATATGTTTTTTCTCATCTCCAAGCATATATTCACGCACTTCCACGTGGAAACCTACGGATTAGGCTGGGCAGAGACTGAAAAGTATTCATAGCAAAGCCATTTTTTTTAAAAAAGGTCTGCCGTCAGTGTGCTAAAAACCTGATGGTCCAACGCATGCACAGAGCTACGGCAAAACCCAAATTCCCACCCTCCTTTACACCAGAACCGCGGCCACCAGTTCTGAGGATCAGGTCACTCGACAAGTGGTAACAGGAATAATATCGGTCTCTTACATCTTTTACAGAACTCCATCAGAAAATGCCTGGTGATACCCTGTCGCAAACAAATCAGCTGAATTTGGCTTTTTCAAGTTAATACCCTAGGAGCTAAGCTGTGAGATAACCTCTCCGGGAACTGCACTTTGATGACCTTCCCTGAAGCAAATGGCAGATTAATTCTATGACATATATGTAAAAGCTGAAAACATTTCCCCTCCATTTTGAAATAATTTTAAATAGATTTTCTTTTTGGAAAAAAAATCACTCAAAACTATTTTTATTTCTCACTTGAGGGGAAAATAAGGCCTGACAGTAACATTTTATTCAACCTGTCAACTGTCAATTGCATGAAGGATGTTTCTCAAGATGACAAAGGTTTATTTTTCCTTATTGAAAATGATAGAATTCTACCTGAATGAAAGCTGAGCTAACCTTCACTGTGGTACACTACAGCCTCTCACAACTGGCTAACTCAAGGAGAAGTTTTCACTGTTTTAAAATAATGGTTTTATTGAAATCGGTGACTCCCTGTTTGAATACCATATTCAAAAACCTCAAAATCAGGTTTCCATCTACATGGATTTCAGATTAGAAAATAGTATAGAGATTCCAGCAGTTCACAATAAATCCCTCCAAGTACAATCAGGAGAATAGATTATCAGGAACAGTAAAATATAAGGAGCTTTTTTATTTATGCTGAAAACTGGGCATAATAGTTGTAATACAGAAAACCCCGCAGCATTACTTCTTAATTTTGAACTGAGTGCTTCTATGTCATTATGCTGCCTTGTTTATTACTGACAGCTTTGCAAACATGAATGCGGGCAAATTTCAGGGGAGACCGATCTCCCGGTAGTGAGTAATATTCCATTCAGAAACACTGGAAGTTCAAATTAATCACAGGAAACTTTTCTACCAAACAGCTCGGGGTCTAGACTGAGAAGCAGATGAAAATATAAATTTAATAATATAAATCAGGCCCTTAAAAGAGACAGCAATTTATTGATGTTTAGCTGTCTAAGACCACCATCATAAGACAGATTACTAAAGTGAATCTTAATGTCTCATTTCTCATACTCCTCTTTGAGGTTTTACACCTGAATATGAAGGTGTTATCCGTCACAAATGATCAGAAGGCAATTTTTTCTCGGTTTGGAAGACTAGACCTGACTGAGCACCCTGCTAGGAGGCCAGGCCTTCCTCACGGTACTTATGACACACACGTTTCCTCTTCAACACGGACATTCTAATCAGAGCTGCCATTTTAACAGTTTGCATACTGTTTCTGAAAAGAAAATGGATTATATGGCCTCAGTGAACGTAAGAAGGATTCATTATCTAAAATAAAACATCACAGCTTTTTAAGTTCTCATTACTGCCTGAAGTGATTCAAAACCAACACACACAAAGAAAATGAAGAGGGCTAAGGTGCATCTTTTTAAAAAAATTATTAATCAAATTATTTATTTTGGACAAAAAAAAAAAACATTAAACAATGAACCAAATGCTCACATGAAATTCTCTTCTTAACATCTTCCTATGTCTTGTTCATTTTCCATTTTAATGTTTTCTCTTTCTCAAAGGTACACTCTTTGGGCATGTACTTCTAAGCTTGCAAAGGCCAGGACTCCTGAAGGACTAATTGTATTCATTCATTTTCTTGGCCCAGCATGAAGCTGGTAGCTTGCTTGGTTCATAGCAACAGGCGAGAGAAAGGAGACACTCATCTTTATCTGTCCCATCCCACAGGAAATCAGGCCAGTGGACAGAGGGCATCTCACAAGATTAAATGGCAAGAAACTCACAAGGTTAATTTGCCCCCAGATAACTAAACGTTCCCTCCAAATGTGATCCTCAGCCTTCAAATGGGGAGGCCTCTACAACTCTTGATTATCAGCCAGAAGACACATGGCAACGAGATGCTTTGGTGAGCCAATGGCTTAGCTCGCACCGCTGAAATCAACTAACAGGGAGTAATGACTTGCTGAAGACTCTCTCTGATTCTCTTCATCATGGAGTTTATTGACCTCGGTCTCACACTGGAAACGCCAAGCTAGACTGTACACCAAGTGTGCCTCAAACAGCACTGATGTTCCAGCCTCTTAAGGGAAAGACAGTTGAATGTTTCTCACGGTTTACTACAAATACAGAACATAATGCATAAAATCAGTGGACCCTAACATTCCAATGGCTTATTTTGCTTTCAAAATTCTCTGGAACACTGGCCCAAAATAAGCAGCATGCTTTTCTTCGACAAAATTCTAGATAAAGAAAGGGTAAGAGGGGGAAAAGTCACTTCACGTTTCCTACAGATGGATAAGGGTGAAAATACAGCATATAAATTTCCATCACACAGGCTTTATTTTTAAAGCAGATGGTTATAAAACTCTGATATAAACACCACAATAACAAAGTTACCCCACTGTATCTAATAAAATGTCACACTGAGGTTCAGAGTTAATAAAGTTAAAAGACTCTTAAGTAATGTCTTTCACTTGAAGAACTTTTGTTTCTAATATATGAAATACTAGTTAAAAGATTTAAAATTCTAAAACCAAAGTTATCGAGGTTGGCGATAGGCTCTTTCAAAGCCAAGATCAACTTTCCATATTTCCTCAAAACAGATTCTTAGATTTAGGCCATACTGATATTTGTTTGTCAGTGAAAAAGGCACAGTATTGGCATAATGGTATATATATATGACACTGACAGCTCAGACTTTTTAAAATGAAACAAGTGAATTCTGAAAGAGAAAATAATATGCAAGAGCTGTGATTAGGGAAAAATGTTACTACATCCCTCAGCTTAGTCACAAACCTACTGCCTAAAAGATTCTGGAGTGTTGATCTAGAATTTGTATCACTTTCACAACTCAAGATTACATGTTAGCAAAACTAAATGGTGTCAATTACCTGTTACTCTAACATGAAATGTTTAATTTACAAGTCCAAAGAAAACATGCGATTAGGCTGAAATTTATAAAATGCCAGATGAACTATAGAGATATCTTCTCCCATAAGAGAATAACATTTTAAATTGGTGATTCTCAAACCTTAACAGAAGCAAAGAACTAAGTGAAGAGAATCAGTACTTTTGAAGTATGGCTATATTTCACATTGTATTATTTTACCATTCCATCCATTAATGCAATAGGAGATAGGTTTAATTATCCCAGCATCATTTTGGTAAATGGTCAAATGAATCCAAGAATTTTTCAGTAGACACAGTTTGAATATTTTTTTTGAAAGCATCAAACTGTTTATAGCATGTTTCAGATTAAGAGGCATATTCTTAATACTGAGCCATCTCTACTGTTAGCGTAGCTACTAAGGGAGAATGTAAAGAAAGTTCTATTGTTCAAAGTCTTTTTAAAAGTTACTTAAAAGCATTTTATATGATTAAATTAAGGACAAATAGCTATATTCTCCTTGACTTGGTTCTTAATTACTCAAACTCAGTAACAGGCCATTTCACAATAGAGCATAATGTTAAATGGATCTTAATATCACTCTCACTATTTAAGTGAAACTCATACAACTTTGCAAATGCTTAAAATATAAAAGATGCACTTACAAAAATCTTATCATATATTTCTATACAGATTGATAGGTCCCAGTTGCTATTTTAGAGGTTTGTAGCAAGTCAACACATACAATCAGTGTTGCCCACCACCCAATAAACACTAGAAATTAAAAGTTATTAGCATTTAAAAAGTGAACCTCTATTTCCCAGAAGTGAATACCTGGGAAGACAGATCCTAAGAGCAAAACTATCCGACAGCAAATAAATTGTCCATTTTTTTTTTCCTCTGTGAACTTAGATCTATGGATCTACTTGTTATCAAAGTTCTCAATAATGAAACCCAACACAGCACATAAACTCCTATGACTGCACAAGTTAAAAATAAGATACTTAAACCTAGTCACCAAGATATAATACTTAACTTTAATTTCATTCTAAACTTAATTTCAAACTGAAGTACATAGGTATAAGCTAAAATACTTCATTTACTTCATTTTGCCATAATATCCAGTTGTTATCATCTTTATGTGCTCACTGAACTTTTCTTCCAGGAGAAAAATGTCTTAAGTCTGTTTAAGTTGCAATTAAAGTTCCCTACTTTTTTCCACAAGACTGAAGTGTTCTGATAATATTATTAATTTAGCAAAATCTTAAAAGACAGGATTTATGTAAAATCAAAAGGCAAGGCTAGCTTACCTTACATAAAAACAATAGATAAAAAGAAAACGTAAAACATTAAAAATTTTAAATTAGTAGACCTCTTCAAATTTTCTATTTTTTCACTCTTTTGTGATAAGCTGTTTATTTCTAAATTACTTATTTTTGCATTTGACTCCTTTTAAATTACATCCAAGCTGACTTTTCTTCATTCATCAAAAAAGCATCAACATTTCTAAGATAAATCTGCCTACCGGTACCCAGCTTTAAAATATTACTTTTTAAAGTTTTACTGCGGTAACATATAAAGACAAACAGTCACAAATCCTTAAGAATACTAAAGTCATAGCTGAATCTCTTGGGCAGGGATACATCATTCTTCCTTTTAAACATTATCAAATTGATAAGCATCAAATAAACAGTATTTCCACAAACTTCAAATCAGAACACTGACTCGAGAATACTCTTGGTATTTTAAAATTCTACAGATTAACTTTGGGCAGCTTCAAAGACACCATGGCTTCCTGAACAGGAGAGTTTTCTGCAGGCAGGGCAGATCTATTAAAAAACATGACCTGTGACAAAAATCAATGTGCTAATCTCAAACCAAACAACAGTATCAAAAGCATAAAACAGAGATAACCTAAGATAAAATGTCCTCAAACTAACTCAGACTAGCTTGACAGGTTACGAAGGAGGGGTAGACCGGGGACGTTGCTGATGCTTCCAGGACGACTGGAACTCCCAAGTATTCAAATAAACGAATACCATAAGAAAAAAAGATTATCCTGTGAAGTCTGGGGTGGGGAAAAGAAAAGACAAGCAAGAGCAAAATGTCCCAAATTCAACGAACCAATTTCACTGCTGCTTTATTTAATAAGGCACTAAAGTTTAAAATATAAATTCCTCTCTTTCGAATATGCGGTCTAATAAAGCCCAAAGGGGAATAAAACCAACCAACATAATGAGACTTGCTTTTAACACCATCACAACTGGAAAGCTCGCCCTATTTGTCTTGTCAGCTTTAATAAAAGGCATCTCCTCTGGCAGGATGGTTCTCTTGTCTTTTTTCCTAACAGTGGTAAGTGGCATGTCAGAGAAGAAATGAGTTTCCCATCTCATCACCCACCTCCAGGAGATGGTTTTTTAAAGCCAAACTTTCAGGGATGTCTCCACTTGGGCCAGGCGCTGCAATCAGTTCTGGGGCTACCTGGGTGTGACTGTCTTTCCTGGGACAGCAGGGTGGGAGGGGGCGCCTCTCTCGCTGGTTGGCAGCCGGTGGGCCGCTAGTAGGGAGATCTCCCTGTCTGCAGCGGAGAGGACCTTCCTCCAGGCGGGGGAGGCCCTCCGGTGCCAAAGCAACAAAGGCCGGCGGAGAGGGCCACGGGGAGCGAGGAAAAACTAAGGCGCCGGCCAGCGCCTCTCCCCACGCGCGCGGCGGCCGCCAACTCTTCCCTTGGCCTCCCAACTTCCACTCCAGCCCAGGGGAGGGGGGGAAAGAACAACAAAGCTGGGGTTTTCGGTATAATCGAGGCTGTTTCCCTCCTCCAAGGAGGGCGCGGAGAACAGCCCACCGCTGGAAGCTGGCCTCGGTCCCGGAGACGCAGAGCAAAGTGGGCCCCGCGGGGCCGACCGCTGCCCGGGCGAAAGGAGAGCTGCGACCTGCCCTGGGCCCGGAGGGGGCCTCCCGGCCCTGCGGACAAGGCCCCCCCCGCGCGCCGCGTCCCGGGGCTGTGAGCCAGGACCGTCCGCGGGCGGCCGGGGGCCGGCGCGAGCGCTCGGGCGGCCCGGGGCGCGCGTCTCCGGCTTCCCCGCGTCCCCGGCGGGCTCGGGCAGCGCCCGAGAACCGGCTCCAGGTGACCGCGCGCGTGCCTCCGGCGGCGCCGCCAGACTCCAGACCCAGGGCTCCCACCTCCGGGGGCGGGTTACTCGGGCAGCTAGCTCGGCAAGCCTGCCGTGACCCGCCTTCCATCAAACTTTCTGGCCCCCTGCGCCCACCGGGAGGCGGAGGAGGGGGGAGCGTCCTCCCTACCGCCAAGAGCGCCGGGACCAGACGGACTGGGGGGCCGCCTGCTCTCCTTGCGGTTAAAAGAGGAAAATAAAAACCTCCAGCTTCCCCCTCCCAGGCCCCCTCCCTGCCCCCAGCCAGTGCGCCTTCCGAGCGCATCGGGGAAAAGGGGAAGCAAAAATTCACACACACGCACACACACACACACACACACACACACACACGCACACACACACACTTTGGGGATCTTTGGCGGGTTCTCCCCCGCAATCCTTGCGCAGCCAGGCTCCAGGAAGGAGCTCCTGGCGGCGCTGCGCCCGAGGCTCTCCGCGCCCAAGCCCCGCGCCTGTATCGGGATGCCGGCCAGTCGGCCCGGGCGCCAGAGCGAAGTCTCGACTCCCGGGCTCCAGCTTTTTCCGAGCGTTTCCCCGGCGCTGCGCAGAAGCCGCGGGTCCAGGCAGCCCCGGGGACGCCCAGGGGGCACCCAGGCTCCCGCGCCGCACCCCAACAAAAGGGGGCCCACGAGAGGCGCTTTTCCCGCGAGCGGCTGCCAGGCGATCCGCGCCCGAGCCCACGCAGACTCAGCGCGCGCGCCGCGGCCGGCCGGGGCGCGCGGGTCCCCGGCGGGCGCCGCCGCTCCGTCCGCAGGGCCCCGAGGCCCGGGGAGCCCCGGTTCTCCGATCCAGCCCCCACCCCCCGCCACCCTACCTGGGGTTGCTGCTGTTCCAGTAGACGGCGTAGCGGTCGGCGACGGCCTTGGAGCCAGGGTCCTGGCTGAACACACACATCCACAGCACGAGAAACAGCAGCGTCAACATCTCCACGTGCAGCATCACGCCTGGCCAGCGGCGGAGCCCCCGACGCGCCACTCCGGGGAGAGAGCAGGGATCCGGACGCAGGGAGGGGAGGGGGGGAGAGCGAGCGAGCGGGGGCCAAATAAATATGAATAAATAGAAATGCAGAGGGGCGAGAGGAGAGAGGCGCGCACCGAGCTGAGAGCGGGGGGAGGCGAGCGAGAAGAAAAGAAGGCGGCGGAGTAGGGGGGAGGTGATCAAGGCAAACTCGCAGCCCCGCTGGAGGGATCGGGAGGAAAAAAGGGAATCGCAAGATGGAGAGAAGCGTGCGTGTGTGTGTGCGGTGGCGGCGGCGGCGGGGGCGGGGGAATGGGTGCCAAGCTGGGTCTCGGGCGGCGGCGGCGGGCCGGTCACCCGGGCAGAGGGCGGTGCGCGCCCGGCCGGGCGGCGGCACACTGCGCAGTCACCGCGAGGGGCGCGCCGCGGCCGCGGGGAGACATACACCGGCCCGCCGGGCCCGGCTCAGCGGCGGCGGCGCGGGCTGCGCACGGCTCCGCCGCTGCCGGGGGCCCTGGGCACCGCGCCCCGCTTCGCTCCAAGTTACTTTGCCGGCCTTTGGGGGGCGGGGGGCGGCAACTGCAGGAGGGGAGCTCCGTGCGGATGGCGCGGGGGCGGAGGGGGGGGCTTCGCGCCTGCGGTCCAGGGGAGTCGAAGACCCCCCGTTTCTCCCGCCTCCTCGGTGCTTTCGAGCCGGGTGAGCCCTGGAAATCTCGGAGGAGTCCCAGGCGCGGCGGGCGCGGGGCGGTACGCCGAGAAGGGCGGGGATCTGGAGTCACGGAGCGGCCAGTCCCGCCGGCGTCCTGGAGCTGGGGGAGCGGCCGCGGAGCTCTGGAGGAGCCGTCTTGCCTCGCGAACCTCCAAGAAAAGTTTGGCTCCCCGCGTCTTCGGGCGGGTCCCCCAACCCCCCTCCGGCGGAGTCCGTCTGCGACGGCGGCGGGAGGCGACACCCGGCCGCGGGCTGAGTCCCGGGGACCCCCTCGCGCGTGCCTTCCTCGGCCGGGAGCGGGTGCACCAGGGCGCGCGGAGAGCGGAGGTTACGCACCAGCCAGCCGGGCGGAGCTGGGATGCCGAGACCCGCGGGGCGATGCCAACCCAGCTGTGAGGCTCGGGGGCCGGAGGGCAAACGACCCCTCGCAGATAAACCCCTCCAACTCCCGAACGGGCCGATGTCAAGTCTCCGATCGCCTTCCGGGAGCCAGACCGAGCCCCCCAGCTGCGGGGCCGAGAGCACTGGGAGGAGCTCTCAGAAGTGTCCCTGCGACTCCGACTGGTTCCACCCCAAGCCCGGCAACTTGTAGAGATGCATCAATCAGTTGGAAACGCCAAAGGAGGAGGGAAAAAAAAAAGAAAGAAAAGAGAGAGAGCGCACGAGCGCGTGGCACCTCCCCGATGACTACATCAGAAAAACCTTCCAGTTCCTCCAGCAGCGGCTCTTCTTTCCCTCCTCGGGCGCAGCGGCAGCGAGGGTGTGAAAACCACCAAGAGAATCCCCAGACCTTCGCCAGGCGGGAAAATAAACTTCAGTGCAGCAGCGGCGGCACGAGCAGCCCGGGAGGGATTGCAACGACTGGCGAGGAGTGGGAAGGGGTAAAAGTCAGTTTTGCAAAAGAGAGAGGGGAGAAAAAAAAGAGAGAGAATGCTTTATGGGAAAAAAAAAAAAAATCTCCTCGGGCACGCCCCCTCGTTAATGACCTGCGTGTAAAGCCGACAGCCGCCGCCGCCGCGCGGGAGCTCGGGGCCGCGCGCGTGGACGTGGACGGGGGCGCGGGGGCCGGGGAGCGGGGTGGGCGTGCGGCGCGGAGCCCGGCCCGACAGGGGGAGGCGCCTGCAGCCTGCGCCGCCGCCGCCCGGGTCACGTGGGCTGATTTTTTTTTTTTTTTCTTCGCCCCCTCCACCCCCCACCCCCACCCCTTGCAGTTTACTTGGGAAGGGGTGGGGAGCGGCTGGAGCAGCCAGTCTGGCCCCGGCCTGCCGTTTGCTTACCGACCGGGTTTTTTTTTTTCTTTTTTTCTTCCCTCTATCCAACCCGATTGGTCTACTCCTCGAGAAAAGAGGCGTTTTCCTAATCTCCTCCCTTCCCCACGCCTCCTAACCCCCCTCCCTCCCCATCCCGGGCCCCACCTTCTAGAAACCTGACTAATTGAATTACTGGGAGTGCTCGGGCGCCCTCTCCTCCGCGCGAACCCAGCTGTGCCGCGCGTAACCCTTTGGATGCTGACATTTTCTCCCCCCCGGTCTGGGCTGCGGAATGGTCCTGACGTCTCTTTACCTGAGACGAGGGGGTTCTTCAATGACAAAAGAACGGGTTATCCCACCCTGCAGCCGGAAAGCCGAAATCCGTCTCCGGGGCCCCTCGAGTGATAATAACAAGGTCCCAGCAGCCGGCGGGCAGGGGGACCACAGTGACCACGTGTTCTCGTAAATCTCCGCCCGGGTCTTAACGACGCGCGCTGCGCGGTTATCTGGCGACCCGAGCATCTCTCAGGTGCCTTTGAATTCCCCTCTTCCTATCAGGGATTTCAAGGTTCGTGGGCAGCAAGGGCGACTTTTCCTTAACGTGATGCTTTGAAAACACTTTTTTTTTAAAGTCGAGAAAAATCAGTGTACAGTGATTACAATTCAGTGCGAACCCTTGGCGGGGAGGACATTGAATGCGGCAGGGGAGCCCCCACCCGCAACACCTTTCCTAGTTCAGCTCCGAGGTCGGTTCAGTGCGCACTGCCCAGAGGAGAAAGGGTCTGCACGAGCCCGGTGCAGGAAAAGAAATAGAGGGCAGGGAAGGAGTTCTCTTGTTACCGGAACGCGCCTTGTGTCCCCGGGCTCCCAGAGTAAGGCTGCAGCACCTCGCCCCCCCCCCCACTGCCCCCCACCCCGACCGCCAGGGATGCGCGGCCGCCCCAGAGCCGCGTGGGCCTAGCGCCCCGGGACTCGGGCAGTGCCGGGGAGGCGCGCGGCGCTGCGGCGCCTGGAGACTCGGCCTCGCGGGGCCGGGGGCCCGCTGGGGTCCGGTCTCCCTGACGCTCCAGGGGATTCGCTGCCTTAGTGGGAAGGGCTGATCCCAGGAAAGCAGCCAGGTTCGGCTCCCGAACCTGCCGGCTCTCCCCGGTACTTAGGAGCCCAAGGAAAGGAAAGATCGCGTCTTTCCTGCGGCGCGCTCCGGTCCCCGCGCCCTGGATTTGCAGGCGCTTCCGAGCTCTTTTGAAGCGTCCACGCGCCCTCCAGTGGCGGGCCTGCGGTCTGCACCCAGTGGGGCTACTGCCCGCGGCCCGGCCGGGTTGAGGGGGACACCGAGACTCCGGGGCTACCAAGCATACAGGCTGGAGAGGAGAGGGACAGCTCCCCTCGACATGGGGTTACCTGGATGTCCCCGGCTCTTACCAAAAAGCCGAGTCGTTCCTCAGTTACAGAATTTTTTCCTATCTGGAGAGACCCTGAAATTGTCCTGGAAAAGTAACTCATCCCCTTGTGACTAGACACAAAATGCAACCTGTAATTGTAGATTGCGCTGCAGACCATCCTAACAAACCAAGCGCCTTCCCACATTAAGAAATGTGTATTCAGAATCATCAACAGAAATTCTTGTCGACCATCTGTATGTTTCACAGATTTCCAGCAGTGAGAAGTTACAAAACTTAAGCTAGGGAACAGAAGGATAAGTTTTAATTTTTTTTAATCAAATTTTCATTTAAAACGTTTTCTACCCCCCGCTACTACTCCCCCCCGCCCCAGTTCTGCTGATGTTCAAGTTCTTGGCCTATTTTACCATGAGCCTGTTTCTTTTTTTTTCCTGTTGCAAGAAGGATGCATTTTACCCTGTCTTTCAGATAAGAGCTCTAATAGGTGTTCCTATGACTGAGGCAGTTTGGCAGGAAATAATCCGGACCCTTTTAAGGGACATGTGTATCTTTAGGAAGATGAGAATTCACGACTCCTATCTTGGGGAAAATGCTGAATCTCATCAGAGAGACTTTTTAGTCAGGGAAATATCAGGTATCAGGAGTTAGCAAGCTGGCTTCCTGCGGCAGCAAAGCCAAAAGGAGTAAAGAAAAGGGAATTCTCTCCACTTATTTCCTATTTGAAACACACATTGTAAGCAAATGTGAAAAATCAACATATCAAACGAATATGGATGTCCTGATATTTTAAATATTTACAATTTGTTTAAGTCTGTATAGTCAGAAAAAGAAATTATGCTGAAAAAGAAATCCTACATTACGGTTTTCCTTAAAATGATTCAAGGAGTAGGAACAAAAGTCATCAGAATTTGCAGCTGTTCAGAACACAACTCAAACGTCTATGAGAAATAATTCAGACTTAAATGCCTCCTTCTGGGATTATATACCTAAGTCATCACTGATACCGAACTAAGTAAGTAGTAGTATGATGGATACATATGTAGATGAAGTTTGAAGAGAGGTATTGTGAAGTATACTTATCACTGGATAATGTGGCTTTGTCTCCTCGGGGAAATATTCAAGTGATTTGAATTTATACAAATCATCATTACATAAAATAGTTATGATTGCTCAGTGTCACAGAGGCAATGGCTCCAAAAGTTGGCCTTCACAACAAAAGTCAAGTTCGCCACGTATAGAAGAAGGTGCTAGAGTGTCGGAGACAACAGCAAGAACCTGCGGAATAAAAGTGCAAAGAGTGTTGGAATGCTTTGAGTTCTACAAGACTGAAACAGGGCTGTAGGGAGCTGAGTCCTGAAAAGCTGGCTCAGAATGGACTGTGGAAGTTCAGCTATATTCTAAATATATTTGGATTTAAAGCCACAGGTAAACAAGCGCACTGGTGTTTTTAAAACAAATGGCACTGAAGCAGTTCCTCAAATTAAAGTACAAACAGGGGTTAATCGATCTGTTCATTTACTTATTACTTTTTGGCCAGGAAGTATCTAGATGGGTGTTCTAACCTTGGCTACAAATTAGAATTACCTTGGGAGTTTGTTTGTTTGGTTTTTAAAGAACCGTGTCAGGACCCAACTCCCTGTTTTTAGTTGGTTGCTGCTGCTGCTAAGCCGCTTCAGTCGTGTCCGACTCTGTGCGACCCCATAGACGGCAGCCCACCTGGCTCCCCCGTCCCTGGGACTCTCCAGGCAAGAACACTGGAGTGGGTTGCCATTGCCTTCTCCAATGCATGAAAGTGAAAAGTGAAAGTGAAGTCGCTCAGTCGTGCCCGACTCTTAGCGACCCCATGGACTGCAGCCCACCAGGCTCCCCCGTCCATGGGACTCTCCAGGCAAGGACACTGGAGTGGGCTGCCATTGCCTTCTCCAATGCATGAGAGTGAAGTCGCTCAGTCGTGCCCGACTCTCAGCGACCCCATGGACTGCAGCCCACCAGAATCCATGGGATTCTCTAGGCAAGAGTACTGGAGTGGGGTGCCATTGCCTTCTCTGGTTTTAGTTGGTTGGGGGTGGGGATGTGGTTTCTATAATTTTTAAAAGCTCCCCAGGGAATTCTAATCAGCATAGAAAATTGAGAATCACTGATCTAGGTAATCTATTTTTACCTTAATTCTTTCAATATATCAGGAAAAAAAAAAAAAAACAAGTTCCGTACTTAGAAGAAATGTCCCATCAAGGCAAGAACATTGATACTTCCAAGAACTGAATTTCATGACCCTATCAAAATGAAGTGATACTTTAAAAATAATTTCCACATGGCATAAAACAGAACACCAATCCTAGATGTGACTGCAGAGCAAACTTATTTTGAAATATGGACTAGTCTTCATTTTTAGACTAGTTTGGATTTCCTTTCTGTGTTAGCTGCTGCCAGATAGAAGTGGAAATCTACTGAGTCAAATGTCCGGACAAATAAATGAAACAAGCTGGTGAATCAAGCCTCACAGTTCACAGACGAAGCAACTCTTGTTGAAGATAGCTGTTAAATTAGAACTAATACCCCCAAAGAAATAATAAGGGAAATAAACTCAAGAGCAAAGATTAAGAAAGTAGTAACTAGACAAAAAACTTTCGAGCAGGTGAGTCACATAATGTGATTTATGCTAAGCCTGCTAGAGCTTCAGAACTCGTTCCAGAGACACACAGGTTCCACCACCAGACTGCCACCCTGCTATCCTGCGCCCAGACTGTTTCAAGTCACTTCATGAAGCCTTCCCCCTTCTTTACCCCCTTTTATAACAGCTTCCTCAGAATCTTTAGAAAGAACTCTTAACTAGCTTTGCTTTCCTTTCAGACCTCAGGAAATGCTCCTAAGCACAATGCTTATGATGCAGTTGCCTTTCCTAGGTGTAGTCTCAAAGAGGGAGGAGAAACAGCCTCTACTAAATAAGTACCGACTCCCCACCTTCAATTTGTGACCTTCAACTTCCATCTGGAATTTCCTGGGATCCCTTCTCTTGAAGCCTGTGGATAAGTAGAAGCAATTTTACAAGTTACTGAAATATTCTTAAGCAGACATTTGTGGAATTTCTTATTTATTGACTATGTGTTGCTTTGCTCATTTTGAAACTTTTTTAAGACCTACATAGCAAACTTTTTAAACATGTAGAATTTTGAGCAGTCGTGATAAAAAGCCAAACCAAGTGGTTAGGCACATATGTAAATATGCATTACATCTCTGTGTATTACAAATGTGTATGTGCTTACATATAATTTTGAAAGAAACAAACAAGAACTGGTTGATTCAACCAATTTCCACATCATTTTTCATTACCCAGACTTCAGTATACATACCATAGAACTATGTGGTCAATGTTCAACTATCAAGCTGAAATTGATAGGTGATATTATTCCCATGGGAAGTGTTTGTGTTGTCCTTTACTATTTGAACATGTTTGTACTTTCATTGCTCTATAGTTCCCCTCTTCAAATGTTTAAATAAAAATCACAAAATAAAATCTATCTGCATTCTAAAACTCTAATCAACTGACATAAGTGAACTGCCCTAAAATGGTCTTTGTGAGTGATTAAATAGCATTGCACTCCTTGCTTAAAAGAATTCAGATTACCATGGAAGCATATTACTTACTAAATAAGTAAATAAATGTATATCTGTTCTATTCCAATGGCAACATAGATACCTACAGCATACCCTTATTTAAATAAAAAGAACATATGTAGCCTTTTCAGAAATAAAGTTAACCTGTGCTTTTTTTGCAAATACATGCAAACTAATAATTAGGATACTTTTCTCCACCAACTACATCTAACATCACCCAAAAAGCATGTAAGTTGTGTGTTTTTGTATTTTCTTTTACTTGTTTAGAGACTCCCCAAAGGCAAGAATATCTTTTTAAAAAAATTTAATTGATGCCATTATGTACATATACATTTATACACGTGTAGCATGTTTATGAGCATATATATGGATAGGAAGAGACAGAACTTATTTTTCAATCAATTTTCCCCCAAGATTTCATCAGCTTCTGTGAGAATTCTATTTAAAGGCGAGCAGAGGATATAACCCTTAGTCAGTGGGCATGATTTCATGAAATAGGAAATGCTCTTTCTAAGCCCCTTTTTAGCATTGGCTTTACTTTTTCTCCCCAGATCTAAACTGGCTAAGCAAAATAGAATTATGGCAAAGCAAGAAACTCTCTCCTCAACTATGTGCCTTTTTTTTTTTTAGCATAAAAGGCTCAGTTAGGGGATATTTTGGAGTGTGGATTTTTTTTTTTTGGTAGTCATTTTAATAATTGTCTCAATTTTTTTTTTCATTTTTCTTGGCCATGGTAGAGATGGTCTTTTAAAGTATATTATTTATTTTTTTAGGAAAATTGTCCTCTTACTGCAGATTTATAACTCTAGTTGAGACTTCCAAAAATCTTATGCCAACATTGTAAATTTTACTGTGATGTCGTAAAGTTACAGTTAGGGTATAATTTTTTAAAGGCATTTCATTTTGTAGTTTGGAGTAGTAGTTATAAAACTGGTCTCTATAGAAACCACTGTAACTTGTGATTTTAGAACATCAGATAATAATGCTGAAGAATATTGGCCAAAACTTTTAAAATGAGGAATATTTTACTGAACTGACTCTTTCTAAACTCAAGTCTGGGAGGAAAACGTGCTGTGAAAATGACTGCCTTTTAACCAGAGATTATCACTCTCCATTTCCATTAGTCTACCTTTGGGGGGGTGCATATGATGTATACTAATTAAATAGGATTTATTGGTTCAGTTAGATTCTGAATTATTCTCCTTCCTTATGGATTAGGAGAGTGCCTTTCTTAACCCTTTTCCTTGAAATCCATCAGGATCTTTTATGTGGACTAGCTAGTATTCTGCACAGTTCTAATGCTTAATAAATATTACATTACAATATTAGCATAATAATAAATCACCTTAAAGTACTACACGGGCTATTAAGTGAGATCCTATTCAGTTTGAGCCAAGACATCAAAAAGTTTTATTTTCTCTATACGCATACAAAGTCATTTAAAAACTCCCTTTCCATGAAATGTCCTTGCATCCATAAGATGTCTACATATTACAGAGTGAAGTGGTGAAGTGTGTGTCTCCCAGTTATGTATTTCATTTGTTCAATTCATTCTGGGGCCTGAATTTGCCATTTTAGTAAGAGGAAATTTAAAATTGGGCAGACAAAAATGGAAATAGCACCATTTGTCAAGTAAATGCCCTTTTCCCAATGGCAATTCTGAACACTTTATAAAGGATTTCCAGGCCAGCAGCTAGGCAGTGTCCCTTGCCATTAAGAAATCCTGCTTTGTCTGTGACCAGTTACGTCACACACACCTTGACCAACAACTGCAGAAAACACTGGGATTTTGTTTATGCTTACAGAAACAAGAAAGAAGTTAAAAATATCTGTCAATACAGTCTCATCCTAACTGGTTGCTGTGAGGGAGCTCCTAGTTGGGAACTGCCATCAAAGCTAAAAATAAAGACATTTCCTTTTCCAAAAGTATTGTCCAAATATTACACATTTTATCTACCAATATGAGCTGAACTGATGTGACTCAAATAGGATAAAGATGATGCAGAATCTGTGATAGATAGCAAAATGGCCCCAATTCTGCCTCCCTCACAGTCTAGCTTTGCAGTTAGCCCCTAGCGTCAATAAAGACTCTTATTTTTCTCACCCCTTGAATCTGAGCTGACCTGCAATTCTGAGACACATCTGGAGAGGCGCTTAAGCTTCCCCTCTAGGAACCCTGTCCAGGGGCCAGCTGAAGCGAGCCTTCTGGTTGATGGGAGACGTGTCGCTCATTCACCCATTGGCCCTGGCAATCCCCAGGTGCAACGCTAACCAGCTGACTGGCAGTGGCCTAGAGGTATTAAACATTTTCAGCGGAGACTAGAAGAGCTTCACAGCTGAGCCCAGCCTAAACTGCCCACCCCCCAAAATCCTGTCCTCAACAAATGGTCCTCATTCTGAGCCACTAAATTTTGGGGTGGTTTGTTACACAGCAGTAGACAACAGATACGTTCACTTATTAAATTATCAGAAATAAAATTGTGGCTATCATTCAGCTCAAATAAATGTTATTCTTTCACAACTTTGACTTCCCTTACTGAGTGACTTGCTGCTAAGGCTGTACCTGGCACCGTGGTTTTCTGAATTTCTCTACCCCAAGTGTTTGTTTTCACTACTTTACAGCTTTCAGAGGGAGTCTTTTTCTCCTTCAATAAAAACTTTACGTGGAACCCTCAATGAACACAGTCAACTTTCAGGCCCTTCTGATCCTCTTAGGATAACGTCATTTGGTTAGATTGGCAAACCAGAAGAGGTGCTGTATCCAAGGTTCTTCTTCTAAAGTGGTGTCCAACCAGGAAGAAAAAAAAAAAGAAATGAAAAAGGTGAAAAATCAAAGGAAGCTATGTTTAGCTTCGTCTCAAACCTCCGCATCACTCACCACATTGATTTAACATCACGGCACCTCCATCTTTCAGCAGGAGGGGCTGGCGCAAGAGAGCAGCTGCGGTGAGCCCACAGGGTTCAGCCTCGAATGACAACATCTCTGCTCTTGGCTGACAGCCGTGGTGGGACTCGGGATGAACAGCTCTCTTTCCACAATTGGAATAGATCTGTTTCAAGGAAGTGGATACAAAGGGAGTTTAAAGAGATAAAGTGGAATTTTATATCCCGAGCTGTATCTTCCTGTGAGTTAAACGTTCTACAACCGTTGGAAGTTGTGTCTGCGTCTCTCCCGGGCCATCCCTCTGAGTCTGGTTCCCAGCCCGGGGCTTCTGGCGTGTGCGCCTTGGCTGGGGGTGAATCCACGGACTCAGAGCGGTCCTCGTCAGCATCCATCTCACTTTCCCCCACTGCAGACACTGAACCGTTGGCCACCCTTCTTGAGGTTGTCTTACCCTTTGATGTTTATTAGTCCACATTTCCAGAGTCTTCTTATTTTGTCTTACTAGTTTCTTCTGCCTGCTTGACAGTGATTCACAGCCTGGTGGCAGGCACAGAGTGTTTGTGGGATGAATGTCCACCCCTGAAATACAGGTATTTTTCTTTAGCCCTCTTCTCTTCCTTTACTGACAGGACTTTAACAAACACGTTCATATTCACAGCGTATCTCCTTTTGTGGATTGGGGTAAAGACCCCCATCAGCTCCCAAAGGAGAACTTCTCACCGACAGATTTGATGAGGCAGAGGATTCAGTGTTCTGCCAAGGGATGTCTCAACTTCTCCATCAGGTTGCCTCCTAACTGATCTCAGCCACCCTTGCTTACCTCCATCCCATATTCACTCCATTCTGCAGCTGGAGTCATCTATTCCAGAGGGAAGCATCACACTCCACCAGTCTACGGTTTCCCATCAGTTCAGTTCAATTCAGTTGCTCAGTCATGTCCAACTCTTTGCAACCCCATGGACTGCAGCACGCCAGGCCTCCCTGTCCATCACCAACTCCTGGAGTTTACTCAAACTCGTGTCCATTGAATCGCTGATGCCATCCAACCATCTCATCCTCTGTCATCCCCTTCTCTTCCCGCCTTCAATCTTTGCCAGCATCAGGGTCTTTTCCAGTGAGTCGGTTCTTTGTATCAGGTGGTCAAAGTATTGGAGTTTCAGCTTCAGCCTTAGTCCTTCCAACGGATATTAAGGACTGATCTCCTTTAGGATGGACTAGTTGGATCTCCTTGCAATCCAAGGGACTCTCAAGAGTCTTCTCCAACACCACAGTCCACAAGCAACAAAGATAAATTCTCAGCATGGCCACCAAGCCCCGCATGGACTGATTCTTGCCTTCCTCTTTGACCTGGTCTTACAGAACCCCCCCAACGCACTGACTCCAGCGACACTGACTGTCTCTCCTGTCCTCAGAGCAGCCCTGCACCCTCTATCTCCGGGACTTTGCTTATGCAGCCCCTCTGAAACATTTAGAGTCTCACCTGTTGGACTGAACTCATCCTTCAAGGCTCAGCTCTGATGCCAGTTTCTAGGGGAAGCTTCTTCTGATTCCACAAAACAGAGCAGGACTCTGCTAACTCACTCAGGACACCGAGTCTGTCTTCATACTACCTGTCCTCTGATTGAGATCTGTGTTTGTGTGGCCCTTCCTTGGTTTCTCCTCCTAGTTAAGTTACTCGTCATCCCTCTCCAGAGTTTAGCGTTGCACACAGCACATATTCTATGAACATATACCCAGTGAGGGAAGGAAAATAGTGCCTGGTACTTTACACTGTGTTTCCTAGAAGGAGCCAGATCTCAGGGTTGCAAAAAGGCAGTGGGGGTGAGAGGGAAGGACAGCCTGGTGCCTCACAAAGGCTGACCACCTGCAGGAGGAAATGGCACCCACTCCAGTATCCTTGCCTGGGGGGTCCCATGGACAGAGGAGCCTGGGGGGCAACAGTCCATGGGGTCGGGAAGAGTCAGACACGACTGAAGACTGAGCCCAGCACCTGGTACACTGCAGAGTGACGCAGACCAAGTTAGGAGAGAATGTGGGGGCTGGGGAGGGCAATTTCTGGCCGGGAGATTTCCGCTTAGGTGTCAGAGGATGAGTCTGGACGTTCTCGGAAGCCAGGGCAGAACAGAGGAGCTGGGAGGCCCGCAGGAGGACTTATGTCAAAGACAGGGTCTGTTCTTGTTGAGTTGCTACTGTCATTAATTACATTATATTCACACTAGGTAAGTTCTACCGGTCAGGATTTCAGAATAATTAGATATTTTTGTATTTTTAGCTATATTTTTTCTTTCCTTGGTAGGATTTGACATGGAAGCCCAACAATGTACAGTTTGGAGCTGAAGAAGTGGTAATGGAAATACTGATCCCAACCCCAGGATATCCATTTTGTGATATGATGCAAGAGGGGAGATCTTAGATATTAGCACCCTCGTTCCTTGATGTCACAAGTCAAAAAGCAATTCCTCTGCAGCCAGAGGGCAAATTAGTTGCTGGCTCCTGTGTACATGAATTATGGCTAAAGGAATCACAAAAAGATTTTGAATTACTAAACAACTTACCTTGAAAAAAATAAGAAGAGAGGAAAGATGCATGAGCTTAGGGAAAGGGTTTTATAATGTACCCCAGTCGACTCAGTGATAAATGTACATAATTAATCATAGACACCATTTTGGCAAATGATATTTTTAAATGATAGAGGCAATTATCTGTATAATTACATATGCACAAAATGCATTATTTTCTGCTTTCAACAGGCAGCCAACCCTACAGAAAAGGCAAGGAAGAGACTTATCTAGTTTAGCATCCTAATTTTAACCTCAATCTAAAGAGGACAATTTTTTTGGTAATTGGAGGAGGTTCAGAAAAGGAATGGAATAGTGGTGACTTCTTGGTTTGCCTACTATCCTGGTGAAACTATTTAGTTGCTAGGTTTAAAGCTATACAATAGGTCATATTCTCTCTTTTTAAATAGATATAAAATAATCTCCTAAACACCTTTCCAATAAATGTTCTGGAAATACATTGTAAAACTTGTGAAAATGAAAGAATATTTGCTCCTCTCTACTAAGTTATTCTTTCTATTAAAATGAGAAAGAAAATTTCAGCAACTATAGTAAGCAATACTAGTTTTTTTCCTAACTTGACAGGATGAGTACATCCTCTCTCGGCTATTTCTTTAACCTGACGGTCTTATCTTACAAAGGCAGTGTGGTGTGGGGAAGAGTTCTGTCTGGAGTCAGAGAAACATAGCTTCAGATCCTGTTCAGCAGTTTACTGTGATGCTAACCTTGAGCAACTTACTAAACGTTGCTAAGCTTCAATTGCTTTGTACAAGTGAGTGTAATCACGTCAATCTCATAAAATATGCAGTGAGCAGTACAGGAGATAATGTTTATCAAGTATCTGGTCTCCTGTCAGAGATTCAACACATGTTCAATACTGCAGGTATTATTCATGTTAAATCCTCCCCCTCCTTCAAGTTCTTTAACATCTTATCCATCTGAAATAAATCGCAATGTCATTCCATCATTCACTCATTCTACCAATGTGTATTGAGTGCTGGGCATACTTAGAAAATATGAGTATATAACTAAATGAGTCATTTTCGATGTGTTGATAAGTAAAGAAAGGATGGATTATTCAGAAAATGGTTAGCAATTTTGAATTCCTAACTCAGATGGTCTACAACTGTGTGGTCCATGCAATAGCCAATAGCCACACATGACCCTTGAGTGCTTGAAATGTGACAATTTTAAATTGAGATATACTGAATACATAAAATATACTCCAGATTTTGAAAACTCAGGATAAAGAAAGAGACTGCAAAATATCTCATTACAATTTTTTCATTTTGCTCACATATTGAAATGATCCTATTTGATAACTGTATTAATACTTATAAATATTTATATTTATAATTTATATTGTATAAAATATTAAATTCTTAAAATGAATTCTATGTTTCTTTTTACTTTTTTAGATATATGGCTATGGGGAAATTTCAAATTTTGTTGCTCACATTTGTGGCTACAATTATGTTTCCGTTGGGCAGCGCTTATCTAAATATTTAAATACAATAAGAAAGGAGGAAAAGAGTAGGGGAGAGGAAGGGATGCAAGGAGGAAGGGAAGAAGGAAGGAAGGAAATAAAAAGGATCTTCAAGAACCGAAAGGTACAAGCCTTAAAAGATCAGAGAGTGGAACAATCCTTCCTCCACATGACACCAATGACAAAAAAAATCTGGGCGCCTGAGATGCTGTGCACCAGGCCAGCTCCTTAGCAAATGCGAGTGTGTACCGATCTCAAGTGGCCCCGGCCTGCGGTGCCTTGAAGCAAGGTTTCAGTTCCCGGCCAGAGATGAAAGTCAGGCTGAGGCACAGGAGTGTTGCATCCTAGCCACTAGAGCTGCAGGGACCAGTGGCCAGTGGCGAGGCCCTGGTGCACCCGGCTTTGAGGAAATGAACTCCCGCAAAGACAGAAGGCAGTGTGGAGTAGGAAGGAGAAGAGTATGTGTGGGTAGGCCCATGGACGGGCTCGCAGAGAGGCCTGCCCTTGTGGACGTCCGAGTCACTTTAATGCGGCGTTTCTTCCAGGTTTCCTTTCGCCAGGCACCTTGCTTCGCCTGGTCCTGAGTTCACATTTGCTGTATCTCAGGGTCCAGGCGTGCGCACGCACCTCTTTGACTAGATGGATTCTGGCGAAGGGGCCTCAGGGTGAGCTGGCATCTCTGACTGTGAGGTGACACCCCTCCCTTTTGACCTCTGAGACAGAGCCTTTCTGCATTAGTATAGTAGGGAAGGTCTCTCACTTCAAGAAGGAGAAAGCTGGTCTCTGTCTGTTATCTGGGCAGGGCGCAGCTCCCCTCTGGGTCCCTGTCTTCATGGTGGGGAAACCAGCCCTCCACACTGGGGCCCCCCAGTTCCGGCCTCAGCACTGTTTGCTTCGAGATCACCTCCCCTATTTCAGGCACCATACGAGGTGCTCCAGTTACAGTGAAGGACGAAACAATCCATTCTATCCTGGAGTACTCACTCTAATGAGAATTAAGAGCAAGAAAGATTTTTGCAAGTTTTATGTTTTATATTTCATATTGTTGACCTTAAAGATACTATGTTTTCATTTTCTTTCAAAGAGTGTGGACACGCCTCTCCAAATCTGACCCTTATTAACCTGATTTCTGTTTTGTCTTCGTGAGAATGAACAGCAATGGGATATTGAAAGGCAGCTTTAGTTCCTTTGTTAAAAATGTCATTGACTAATATATTGCAAAGTTGCTCAGTAGCAGATATTAATTTAGAAGCACTCATCTGGCATATATTTCTATATCATACATATCAGTTCAGTTCAGTTCAGTTGCTCAGTCATGTCTGACTCTTTGCAGCCCCATGAATTGAAGCACGCCAGGCCTCCTGGTCCATCACCAACTCCCAGAGTTTACTCAAACTCGTGTCCATTGAGTTGGTGATGCCATCCAACCATCTCATCCTCTGTTGTCCCTCTTTCTTTCAATCTTTCCCAGGATCTGGGTCTTTTCAAATGCATCAGTTCTTTGTATCAGGTGGCCAAACTATTGGGGTTTCAGCTTCAGCATCAGTCCTTCCAATGAATATTCAGGACTGACTTCCTTTAGGATGGACTGGTTAGATTATGCATATCATTCTCACACAAAATCATTCCTGGATCCTTCCACAGTATTTCAGACTATAACAGGTTAACCTGGGGTATCCTCTAATGCATATTAATGACGTCTCCTTTATGTACAGTTGGGAAGGTCCCCTGGAGGAGGGAATGGCAACCCACTCCAGTAATTTTGCCTGGAGAATCCCATGGACAGAGGAGCCTGGCGGGCTACAGTCCATGGGGTCGCAAAAAGTCGGACACGACTGAGCGACTAATACTAATGCTATGCAGTCATGCTTGTGTACGTGTGTATACGTCATGTGTACGTGTGTATACAAGCCCGTTTCAGTACAAACATGCAGCACAGAGACCTTCATTCCAGAGCGATCATAGCTTCACCAGCCCCTTGCCATCCCCACTCCAGGCTCTCAGAGGAAGGAACCCGCAGCTCTGGCCGCTTCAGGCCTTTTGTCGTGCTGAACTGAGCTGAGCTGCAGGATTTACATGTTAAAGGAAACAGAGTCCTGGCCCCAGAAGCTGATCCTGGGAGGAGGAGGAGAGAAACGGAAAGGCTTCCGGGAGCCGGAGTTGGGAAGCGGAGTTTGGGCGAGTGAGGGGAGAGAGAGGAAACAGTTACCATGGCGAGCCATGCAAGATGCTGAGACTTGAGATGAAGTTGAAAGGCTGAGCTATTGATACGGGATGAGGTTCTGAGAGAACAGAAATGAAGGCAGGATGAGCAGAGGCGAGAAGACCCCAGGAAGACTTGCTGAAAGTTATGGGATCCCTTGGTGATTTTCTGAGAGGCGGCAATGAGGATTCAAAATGCGTTCATTAATTCCTGCATATCTGACTGGTGTTTCTACTGGCTCTGCAACCATTCTCACTGGTGAGAGCAGCTGGGTTAAGTTAATTAAACAACGAAGCGTTAGAGTGGATGGGGCTCTAATGCTTTGGCAGCCAGTAGGCAAACCTAAATCTAAGCCCGTAAATGCCTCCAACTTAGGAATCAGAATGCTGAAGACAAAGATCACAAACAGCCAAGTCGGCTTTAAACCACAGCCGGTCAAATAATTTCCTTTCTTGGCTTTCTTTACCTGGGTCTTTCCTGAGAGCCTGTGGTCCAGGGCTCCTACCGTTTCCAGTTTGGTGCTGCCCTATTGCAGATGGATTTTTGCTCGACCTCTTAGAATTTTTTTTATTATGCCTCAGTTTATCTTTTTAGAGCTTCCCTTGTGGCTCAGCTGGTGAAGAATCCACCTGCAATGCGGGAGACCTGGGTTCGACCCCTGGGTTGGGAAGAGCCCCTGGAGAAGGGAACAGCTGCCCACTCCAGTATCCTGGCCTGGAGAATCCCATGGACTGTGTGGTCCACTGGGTCGCAAAGAGTTGCCCGGCTCTCTCTGGGCTCCTGGTCACACTTCAGGAGCTCCGTCCGGGAAGTGGAGGGTGTCCCGAGACCCTGGGCACGCTCAGCAACCACTGTGACGGTCTCTAGTGCCCTCACCAGCAGATGCTCCAGAGATACACAACTGCTCATCCTTTGTGTGCGTGAGCCCAAGAGCTAGGACAGGCCTGGTTTGCTGGATTCCTGTTTGTCTTATTTGGCCATCTTAATAGCTGCCTGTGGCAAGAAATACACATTCTCACTTGAAATACACAGGTCCCTTGACCACAGCCGCCCCCTCCGGCCGCAGACTCCCCAGCTGCAGGGTCATCCCCCTGTCTCAGGGTCAGCAGGCGCAGTCCCCGGGGAGGGGCGGACTGGGTGGGTTGTCTGGAAACCGGGGAGAAACCGCAGAGTTCCGGGCGAGTGGCACAACAGAATCAACCAGAATCATGTTTGGGCCCAGTCCAGGATAATCAAAACTGAATTCCTGGGCCTCTGTCTTTTTTTTAAATCCCTGGGTCACTCGGACACTAGGTTAAGAGATGGGAAGCCCCCTCCTTTTCATCCTCGCCCAACTCAAGCCTGAGTCTTCGCTTCCTACGTCTGATCCCAGAGGTCGCAGCCCAACGGCTGGCTCAGTAGCCCCGATGTGACTCTGAGGGGCCGTTCCTTCCTTCGTCCCCGACGACCGAGACCCGATGCCTTGGCTGGCTGGGCCCGTCCTGGGTCAGGCTGGCATCTTGGAAAAATTACTAATAGCTCCTCTTTCTCTCTTAAAAGAGCTCCAGGTTCGGATGGTAAATTATACGGTCCCTCCACACATATCAAACAGGGGAAACCCAGTCTCGCCTAGCGTGGTATTTTCCTGGGATTCTTTCCAGCAGCAGTTTTAATATTCCTTCACTCTCTTCCTTCCACAGACGTCTTTCTTTCCAGGGCTCTCTTCCTTCTTTTTCATCAGATGAGGCTTGAACACCCCCCAAACAGCCCACTCGCTCACTCCTCACCCCCACACCCCCACCGCCCGGGAGCTTACCCTCACCTCCACATTCGGAGAGATCAGGAGGACGCTGCGGGGGAAAGACGGGGGGTCCCGCTGGTTCCTGTTTGAGCGCCCACAGACAGGCAAGTGGCCCGAAGCCCTGTGTTCGCCAGACCGGCCCTGGCTTTCCTGCGGACCTCGGATCACTGGAGAGAAAGGTCTATGGAGCACAGCGTCCACGAGGACTTCCTGCAGCTGACGAGGGGATCGGACGCTGTGCCCCAAGCGTGACCCCGGGCTCCTGCAGGTAGGAGGAGCAGCAGCTGTGGGTTTCCCCGATTCACCCACACCACGGACTTCCCACAGAGCAAGGCGCTGGCCTCCGCGTCTTTCTCATCTGGCCTCTCTCCAGAGTAAGCCCTGGACTCAGGGTCCCGATTCCCGCATCTGACGCTCTGGCTCTCTCCTGGGTGAGCCCTGGACTCTCTCTCCTGGGTAAGCCCTGGACTCATGGTCCTGATTCCCGCATCTGACGCTCTGGCTCTCTCCTGTGTAGGTACTGGACTCAGGGTCCTGATTCCCGCATCTGACACTCTGGCTCTCTCCTGGGTAAGCCCTGGACTCTTTCTCCTGGGTAAGCCCTGGACTCTTTCTCCTGGGTAGGCCCTGGACTCAGGGTCCCGATTCCCGCATCTGACGCTCTGGCTCTCTCCTGGGTAGGCCCTGGACTCTTTCTCCTGTGTAGGTACTGGACTCAGGGTCCTGATTCCCGCATCTGACACTCTGGCTCTCTCCTGGGTAAGCCCTGGACTCTTTCTCCTGGGTAGGCCCTGGACTCATGGTCCTGATTCCCGCATCTGACGCTCTGGCTCTCTCCTGTGTAGGTACTGGACTCAGGGTCCTGATTCCCGCATCTGACGCTCTGGCTCTCCCTGGGTAGGCCCTGGACTCTCTCTCCCGGGTGAGCCCTGGACTCAAGGTCCTGATTCCCGCATCTGACGCTCTGGCTCTCTCCTGTGTAGGTACTGGACTCAGGGTCCTGATTCCCGCATCTGACGCTCTGGCTCTCTCCTGGGTAAGCCCTGGACTCTTTCTCCTGGGTAGGCCCTGGACTCAGGGTCCTGATTCCCGCATCTGACGCTCTGGCTCTCTCCTGGGTAGGCCCTGGACTCTTTCTCCTGGGTAGGCCCTGGACTCTTTCTCCTGGGTAGGCCCTGGACTCAGGGTCCTGATTCCCCCATCTGACGCTCTGGCTCTCTCCTGGGTAGGCCCTGGACTCTCTCTCCTGGGTAAGCCCTGGACTCAGGGTCCTGATTCCCGCATCTGACGCTCTGACTCTCCCTGGGTAAGCCCTGGACTCTGACTCCCCTTGATCTCTGGTACGCAGGTAGCTTCTCCTCCACCTCCGGTGGTCCCCAGATTGCAGGACATCTAACCCCCTCCAGCCCCGCATCTTTGGCTGCTGCTCACCTCACGGGCGCTCTTCCTGGCTTCGGCTCCCCATTCCGATGCTTCTCCAAAAGCCCGGGCCGGGACCAGCGCTGTCTCAGAGAGGACACACGGGCCGCGTCGGGCCGCTCCTCAACGACAGGGTGGTGCTCGTGCCTTCTCGCCGAGACCGAGGCGGTTTCCCCGCAGACGCTGCAGAGCAGACGGAGCCCCTGAGCCTGGGTCCGCGCTGCGGCGCCATTCTCCTCCCGCCTCCCCACCCAGGCCCCAGGCTCTCTGCCCTCCTCTCCTTCCCTGAGTGGACCGTCGTGCCCGACTCTCCGCGACCCCCCGGACTGCAGCCCGCCAGGCCCCTCTGTCCGTGGGGTCTCCAGGCAGAACGCTGGAGCGGGCTGCCGTGCCTCCTCCAGGGGCCCCTCCCGACCCCGGGACGGACGCCCGGGCTCCCGCCTGGGAGGCAGCTCCTTTGCCGTCTGAGCTGCAGGGAAGTCCCGTCCCGCTCCCTACCGCCCTCCTGAGGCGCCCCAGCCCTCGTCTCACGTCGGATAGGAGCTGCTACGTTAGTGATGAATGAGTTTGGTTCAAAGGCCAGCTACCGACGCTGACAGTTACGGAAGCGAGCTGGCCCGTAGGGCGGTGGTGCAGACTCAGATGACCCGGCGGCAGAAGGCGGGGTGGCTGCAGGCACCGGCGGGCGGGACCTGCCCGGAGAGGGTCTCACTGCTGCCCTGTCTCAGCGCGCTGCTGCCAGGGGGGAATGCTGCCTCCAGACGCCAGACCTTTCCGGCTTTCCAGAAGAACAGAGCTACCTGGATTCTTACGAAAATTCTACTTTTTTTTGGACTATTAATGCCTGATTTTAAAACATTTTAATTTCATCCTTAAACAAATCTCCGTGTGAGCCGGATCTGGTTTCCTGGCTGCCAGTTGTCAATGTCTTTTCTAGTGTATTCTCAGACAAATTTTTAAGTCATTTTAAACACGATTTCCAGATTGAAAAATCCTCTGAGGCAACCCAACGTCGAGGGGTGTGAAATGCTAAAGGATACCCTGGAAATCTACAGATGCTGTTTATGCATAAAAATAACAGTAGCAACCACAGAAATTCCTAGTAAGTGACAGATAGCCACTTAAGAAAATCTTTTACTGAAAGGAGATTTTAAGCATTCTGTAAGAGGTCCACTGTGCATGCTTTTGTGCCTGAACACTTCATTTTTCATAAACAAAAAGCCTCTAATTGTCTTCCATTTTAAAATATCTTTGTCAGCAAAGATACTGAGGAGGTAGTTAGAGGGGAAAATAAAAACACTATGAAAGTTAGCAGGGACATCAGTTAATCTCTTATCCCTTATGGCAGTTTACCTTTTGAGTGACAACTAAGGGTATCTACTTTGCAAATACTGTAGCTTTATTTTTGAGCAAGGTGAGAGGAAAGCATATTATTTTCCTCTCTTACTGGACATTATCTTCTCTTAAAAAAAAAATCAGGATGCCATGCTTAAACACTTGAACAAATGCAATCCTTTGAAATGCAAAGTATTTCAACATGGGATGGCAAAAATGGTTCAACTGAGTAAAATGCTAGAGGGGGGTTTCTCAACCTCAGTATATGCAACTGACATTTTGAGTCCGATTATCTTTAATGTGTGTGTGTGTGTGTGTGTGTGTGTGTGAGTGTGAGTGTGTGTATAGGGGGCTGTCCTCTGCACTGTCGTCTGTTTAGCAGCACCCGTGACCTCTACCCACTAAGATGCCAGCAGTACCCGCCCCAGCTCATAAAAACTAAAAAGTATTTGCAGACACCGCCAGATTTGCCCCTGATTAAGAACCACTGCTCAAGAGGAAATGTTGTACATCACAACTCAGATTCTGATTCTCTGAAAATCTTAAAATGGCTTTTCACACAAAGGGGAACATACTGCAAAAAGCATCACCACTGACTTCATCTAAGTCCTCCGGGCACTTCAATGGGGCTTGGGGAGAGAGGTCTTTGAGGCGAGAGCGGTGAATGGACACTGACAAGCAAGTTGCTGGGGGCAGGGCCAAGACGGGTCAAGCCTGGATGTGAAATCTGCTCTTCTTGACAATAATGCCGCGACAAGCAGGAACCAACAGAGACCTATCAGGCCAGGCAGCAACATCTGGTAGACCCCAGACTACTCATGGGGAACTCCAGCCTTCGTCTGGCCAAGTGGGAGGCGAATTTTCAACATTTTGAAGAATGGGATGATACCAACCAGTTACACATTTAATAGGAAATCCTTTCTTTCTTTCTTTTTTTTTCCATTTTGGAGAGAAAACATTTTTCCAGAAAAACATGAAAGGTTATAATAGTGGTTTGAAATCAGTAACTCTCGATTTTTTTTTTTTCTTTGTGCTTATGGAAGAAATCACCAATTCCATTTCTCAATAGAACCTCATAAACACAACAGGCCAAATGCCAGAACAGAAATTAAATGGCTCTGTGAGCCTCAAGGGAAAACATACTTTAACCATGAAGTATTCACACCAAGCCTTGAGCACAGTACATGAAAGAGAATGAGCTAGAGAATGTGGGGTTTGCATTTGCTGTTTTTGACAGCACTGTTTATCAAAATAACTAACAATTTTCAAAGACAAGACTACTTAACTTTTACTCTATTGCTTTTCTGTCTGGGAGGAACTGTAAAGAATAAGTTCACTAAGTCTTTGGTGGAGTTTCGGTTCATGTAATTTGTTTCACCACAGTTAGACATTTCAAAATGGCCTCCTCTAGCCTTTTCATACTGTGTTGCCTTAAAATATGGATGGTACTGAACTGGTGGATACGCCTCACTCTGCATTTGTCAAAACCTGTGGAATGTACTGCACACAGAATGAACACTAATGTAAAGGACGGTTTAATTAACAATAGTGTATCGGTATCGACTCATCGGTGGTATCATCTATATCACACTAATGCAAGATGTTAATAATAGGATGGAGTGGGGGGTGTGGGCAGAGGGGCTGTGAGGGAATTCTGTATTTTCTGTGAACTGTCCCTGTAAACTTTAAACTGCTCTAAAAACAAGGTTTACTAAATTTGAAAATCTGTTTTGTAAATTTTATAATAAAAGCCCCAAGACAGTTAAAAATTCTGTAAATGTCTTTTAAATAGGACTTTTGAGTATCGTTCTTCTGCCTGCTTGTTTACGGCTGGAAGATGACTGCTCAGGATGAAGTCGAGAAGAGAAAGGACTTCCTGCCTTGTTTGAGCGTGGCCACTGACCACTCTCATCCAAACTCGGGAAATACTATCTGAGTGCTGTCAACAGTGGACCTCAAATTGCATTATATTTATGCATTTTCTTCTTGTCAGTGATTTCACATGCCTTTTACGTTTTTCCTTCACGAAATAACTTTTGAAGTAAAATTCACTCACAATTGTTTATAATACATTCTCTGTGACAGGCCAAATTTATTTCTAGCTAACGACATATAGTACTTGCTAGAAAAGCAGTAAGTTATGATGAATCAAAGAGCTTTTTCTTGAACTTTATCTATACAACAGCAAACAAGCTGTTGTGTTGAAATACAGTAAATTTGGTTTTTCAGTGGCATTCTATTCACCCTGTCATAAAGACTATTGGTCCCAGTTTTAATCTCTGCAACAGTGGGACGGTTTTCAACACAGAAGCTTCTTGGATGGTTGTCAAAGATTCTCCAGGCTAATTAGACTGTCATCTGTCATGGGAAGGCTCAGAGCAGAACTTCACACTAGAGGCTCTGAGGGGAAAGAGCAATCTAAAGAAAGTCTTAAAGGGTCCTTAATTCAGAGGATACACATGTGGTTGAAAGGATAGAACCTACTTTTATGACCACATTAAAAATACTCAGCACAGCTAAGAGTAAGTGGAATTGGATGTAAGAGAAAGCTAGTGCTGGAAAAGATTCCTGAGAGTCCCTTGGACAGCTGGGAGATCAAACCAGTCCATCCTAAAGGAAATCAACCCTGAAAATTCATTGGAAGGACTGATGCTGAAGCTGAAGCTCCAGTACTCTGGCCACCTGATTTGAAGAGCCAACTCACTGGAAAAGACCTTGATGCTGGGAAAGATTGAGGGCAGGAGAAGAAGGGGATGACAGAGGCTGAGATGGTTGGATGGCATCATTGACTCAATGGACATGAGTTGACTTTGAGCAAACTCTGGGAGATAGTGAAGGACAGGGACGCCTGGCCTGCTGCATGCAGTCCATGGGGTCAGAAAGAGTCAGACATGACTTAACTATTGAACAACAACAACAGTGCTGAAAAGTGCCAAATATTTAGAGTTGGGAGGAACAGAACAACGTGCAACAAAACTCATGGGCTCTAGAGTCCTAGAGACTTAGGTTCTACTCCAGACTGTGGAATCCCAGACAGGCTGCTTCATCTCTCTGGGTTTCCAATCTTGCATCTGTGGAGTGAGGCAAGGAGAGATCACGTCGTTCAAGAGCTAGATTCATGGTAAGAGAGCGGTAGGTGATGGCTTCAGCACTGCTGTTAAGAGCAGTGATAGCAACAGCAGTAGTAGGGCTTCCCTGGTGACTCAGATGCTAAAGAATCCGCTTGCAATGCATGAGACCTGGGTTTGATCCCTGGGTCAGGAAGATCTCCTGGAGAAGGGGATGGCAACCCACTCCAGTGTTCTTGCCTGGAGAACCCCACGGACAGAGGAGCCTGGTGGGCTACAGTCCCTGGGGTGGCAAAGAGTCGGACACGACAGAGTGGCCAACACTTCCGCTTAGTAGTAGCAGTAGTTATACATTCTGAAAAAGAGACTTGTTTCCAAGAAGGTGAGATACCTCCGTGAAAAGTAGAGAGACTGGGTTTCAAGGTGAAAGTTCGTGTTTCCAAAGTAGTGGGAAAGAATGAGTCACGTTTTGACTAAGACTAAGAGAGGGAGGTCCCCTTGGGAGATTTACATGAAATAAAATTAATGCAGTGTTAATATCAGTTAGGGAACAATATCTGAAGGTTTGGGGGGAGGAGAGCAGATGACAGAAAGACAGTTGGTTCAGGAGTCAGCAAACCTGGGCTCTAAATTGGGTTTTTACCTTTCGAGTCCCAATTTCTCTGCTAACTAACTGAGTGACTCTGGGCAGGACAAGGCCTCTTTGGAACTTAAGTTGCTCACCTGTGAAATGGACCCATGGGTCCAGAGGGTCGCTCTGAGACAGTAGCAAATAAGAGTCTAAGTCCTTGGGTATATGATTAAAGCAGGAAAACAGTTGCTCTACAAGCTCTTTGTAGAATTTACCGGAGAGAGAAATAGGGGGGATCAAGACAGAGAAACAGTTATGCTTGCAAAATACTGTCACAACAGGACAACAGGAAGGGAATTACATCAGTTAGCTTGGTGCAGGAATGGATATTAAGAGGCTCATGAGTTGGGACAATGGGAATAACATGAAAATTACTGAAAGTGAGGGAAAGTAATTATTTGTAGAAGAAAGGGAACATGATAAGCTAATTTTTCAAAGAAGTTAAGTGTCAAGACATGGCAGAAGATCTTTAATATTGACTAATGAGCAATAAATTAGATTTAGTGATTTGATATAAGTAGAATGGATTATATTACACATTTTAATTACCACTTTATCATATTAAAGATTTCCTAAAAACTGACTATAAAATTCATATAAGAGCATAAAGTTCCAAGGATAACCAAGACAAATTTGAAGAAGGAAATATGAAGGAAAGATTTGCCTCATTAGATATCATGAATTACTACAGTGTACACTATATCAACTAAAATAATGTGGTGTTAGGGGAAGGTCAACATAGCTGTGAATGGAAAAGAGGCCAGACCTATCACTTAATGGAAATACCTAATCTTACATAAGACCTCAGTGTAAGCAGAGGTGACCTTAAAAACCAGCAGGCATTGTAAGTAGCTTCCCTGTCTATATGGAAAACAATATAAGTAGAACCCTACCTTACATCATACTTCAAAAAAAAAATAAATCCAAATGACTTAAAGATGCAGATGTGAACACACAACAAACTATACCTTTTTATAATGCAGAGAGGGAAGAAATTCTTAAACCAAGCTCAGCAAGTTAAATTTGTAAAGAAAAAGGTTGATGAATTTGACTGCATTATTATAGTGATAATATAAATTGCTGGTGAGAATACAGACTTGGCGAGCAATCTGGTAGTATTCATGAAGATGCATGTATTCTAGACTCAGAAACTCCAATTGTTATAATAGACTTGAAAGAAACTTGAACATTTATACAAAAGGAGACATTCTGCATAGCCTATACAAGTGAAATATTGGAAGCAACCTAAGTTCACATCAATTGAAAAATGAATAAGTAAATAGTTGTGGCATGTCCCATGCCTATTACATTCATTTAAACCTTGATCTACATGTAATGATACACAAAGAACCCAAAACAAGATACTGAGTGAAAGAAGCAAGACTGACTTGTGATATCAATTATGAGCATTTTTTAAGAACTTACAAAAATAAGTAACTAAAATTGGCAAAAATACATTTAGTAAATACATTTAGCAAAAACACAGACAATGGATGGGCAGGGTATTTGCCTACTTTGGGATAGAAGCTATCTCAGACAGCAAGGGAGGGAAATAACACCAGAAAGTGGTTTAAACATTCTTTGAGTGTATGTACCTATATTTGTTTTTGAACAATAAAGAAAACCTGTTAGTATCTTAAAATTCTGAGTACTGATAATGAATGTTTACTGTGTTACTCTTTATATTTGTCTGTATGATTGAACTATCCCCAAATAAAGCACAATGGGACAATTTTTAGCACTCATAATTTAAGCATTATCTATGTATAACTGTTTGAATTTTAAGGCATTGTAATTACTGTTTTGTAAGTGCTCTGAAATTTTACTTCAAGCTTTCAAAATGATTTTTTTGTTTGCTTTACTTCTCTGCTTCCCAAATCATCGAATAAAAATTACATGGGGGAAAAAATCTGCCATAAAACACTGATAGTTACATCACAAAAACATTCTTAACTTTTAACAAGATTTATTTTACGGCTCCACTTCAATTTTGATCAATTAGATGATCAGGGGCCACTACCAATTGAAAGGATTAGTGGGTTAATAAAATTCAATTCACTGAAAGTTCCTTTCCAGTGTGTTTGCAGCGTAGAAGTGCTGCGTAAAGTGAGGTACACCTGTAAATTCCAAAGCGTAACTTGGGCTCTCGGGACCGTGGACCCCTTTGATCTTGTCACAAATTGGCTCCTGCAAACCAGAAGGCCTCCTGGACTCGAGTCTCCAGGGATCTCACTCCTGCAGCATCTCCTAACAAATAAAATGACTGAGACAGATGCTGGACCCAGACGGAATGGCAACCATTTCACAAAATTAACCCCCAGATGATACGAACAGACAATTCTCCACATGTAATTATGGCTTTTGTTATTTTTCTCCCATGAAAACCGTCTATTGCTTTGGCTTAAATGCAACAGATAGAGGTATTCAGCCTTGGCTGGCCATATTTCTGATCCATATTTCCATAGATTATCCTGAATTGGCCTCCTGGAAGCATTTATGCTGACCAGTTTTGAAAACCTCTTTGTCAGCCCCTCACCCTTACCTGCTAACGCCCAGCTCTAATGGATGAAAGCAGGGGGTGATGATAATTACTGTCTGCCCTGCCCTGAGTGCATTGCCTGCGTCTGCAAAACAGTCTGTCCGGAGGGGAGGGGAGAAAAAAGGAAATAAGGAGTGTAATTCAATGAATACTTCGGAACCGAGCTTGAGGGTTTCTCTTTCCGTTTAAAGGAATAGTGATATCAGAAGCAGGATTATGAAAAAGAAAGAGTTAGTAAAAATAGGATCTTTGTGAATTAGAATAGCAAGGCCATTTCAAATTGAATTACACAGGATCATGGCAATTAGAATTGGAAAAGATCTCTCAGTCTTTCTCTGTCAAAGCATGATTACTCCCCACGGTATATTCTCCCGAGCTTAGTCCAGTCCAATTTTAAATGATTCAAGTGATGGGGCCTCCTTGGCTTCTCTTGGGATATCCCTTCACAGTCTGAAATAGCTAACAGCTAGGGAAGCCCCATATATACATATAACCTTTTTCCATTATTCTGTTTTGTACTTCCCCCAATCCACCTTAAAAATATTTGAATTTAATTTTAAATGTGTACAACCTACATTTAAATGATTAAACCCAGCTGAGCCTGGGTCTTTTTGGAGGCTGACTCTCTCTCTCTTTCACACATACACACAAGTACACACACACACACACACATCTCACATGTGCTCACATAAACAGTTAGAAAATATGACACAGCCACAATGTATTTATGGGAAACAATTAATAAAGATCCTTAAGTTTTATGTCATTCACTGATAAAACAATGTAAAAACTCAATAACCTACTGCTTTTCAACTGGCAGAGGGGCAACAAACTATAACCTAAGTGCTACTTCACTTTGTAAATATTATATTTATTGTGCATGAGTAAAATAATACGATCTTCTAATACAGTGCCTACTATAGCTTATTCAGTGTAAAGAATACAGGTATGCAATATAGAGCTAATGCCATAAGTAAATTTGTAGAAATATTTTATTCAAACATTTTTTTCATCCATTCAAACAATAGGGGACTCGTACTTACTTTGTGGATCGGCTCATTCTAACACTAAATTTGGTTTGAGCTTTGAGTAAGTTGCAGGGCCTAGGGGAACAGCTTGGGGTGTTCAAGGTTAATGGAGGTTGCTTAAGGGTATTTAAATTTGATCAAGGATTTTATATAGCTTTCCATGTCCTTTCCAAAGAGCTGGCCTAAAGTACTTTTCACATCTGTCAATCAACCAACCAATATCCAATCAGGTAGGAAAATGAGTACCCCGGGAAAAGGAGAAAAAAATAACTTGAGCTTTCTTTAAAGAGATGGAATCTACCATTTCTGTGGGCATGATTTTTTTATGTCATCAGTTCATGAAATCTTGAGCTGAAAAGAGTCTTAGAGCTAGGAATCTTTGAGCTAGAATCAGCTAGCTCAGTGATTATATAGTCATGGTCTAGAAAAATTGTGAAGAGAGTCTGTGCAGCAAACTAAACTTTTGAATGTCAGTTGGGTGAGTTCTAACTATGTGGATTGAATGTGTTTTTACATCAAATACCTCCATAAGTCTTGTGAAAATTACAAGAAAGAGATTTAAACGAACAGAGAATGTAAGAGAAGAGAGTAGCCAAGGAGACATTCCTTGGCTTTGCAGATTTTTTTTTGAAGGTGAGAGCAAATACAGCGGTAACTGAATGATTTGAATTGAGGAAGCTAATAATAGCTAATGATTTTTGAGCATTTATTATGTGTTAAGTATCAGCATAAAAGTTCCACAGTTTAATTCAGCAAACTCACAACAACGCTATGAAGTTAAGTAGTATTACTATCTCCATGTAATAGGGGATGATTCTGATGGGATAGGTTGGTTAGAGAGCTGTTAAGTGACAGAAACCGATGTGTCAACCCGGGGGATCTCACTCCCGCAGCTGTGAGAGGGGAATGCCAGTGATGAGCAAGGCAAACTGCCCCACGCAGACCCCCTTAGAGGCTCAGTGGGAGAAGGAGTGAGCAGGAGGCCTGAGTGACGGTGGAAGACCATCGAGAAGATCCTTTGGCCACCAGCTCCCCTATGTCACATCAAAGGGGATGCTAAACATCCAAGTGGATCAGAAGATTGGAGGAGGCTTTGTGGCAGAAAATGAGCTTCCTTGAAAAAATATTCACAATACCTGACCTTATCGGTTCCCATAAAGAAAGCCAGAGAGCCAACAAATCCCCACACGGTGATGCCTGTCTACGTTACCTATATAAGCGAAGTGCTTAAAATCAGATTTTGCTGCCCCTTTCTTGATGTCTGCTTCTATTGACTGGTTTACCTCTTACCAATAGGTTGCGCTTCCCTTGCTTTTTCTGTCTCATTTTTCACTGACCGCCAGTGTATGCAGAAGACCAGTGGAGACTGTTGAAAATTTCACCTGAATATCCGTATTTTAAAAAAGAACCTTGACTTCTACCCCACCCCATACACAAAATTAATTAAATATGGATCATAGACCCAAATATAAGACGATTAAGCTTTTAGAAGAAATCATAGGAAAATATCCTCGTGACCTTAAAGTAGCAGAGCTCTCGTAAAGGGCACAAAATGCTCTGTCATAACAGGGCAAATCGATACACTGGATTTCACTAAAATGAACAAACCTGGTTCACAAAACACAACGTTAAGAAACTGAAAGATAGAGATACAGACAGAAAGTGCAAAGTAAATCTGTACTACAGATATATGACAAAATACTCAGGAGAATATGCAAAGCATTCCTTCAAACAAACAAGAGACAAGACAACCCAACTCGTCAAAATTAACTGAAATACTTGAAAACAAGCAGCGCCAAAGAGTATATCCACATGTCCAATCATGTCTGACTCTTTGTGACCCCATGGACTGTCGCCCACCAGGCTCTGCTGTCCCTGAAATTCTCAGGCAAGAATACTGGAGCGGGTTGCCATTCCCTTCCCCAGGGGATCTTCCCAATCCAGGGATCGAACCTGGGTCTCCTGCACTGCAGGCAGATTCTTTGCTGTCTGAGCCACCAGCAAAGCCCAAATGTCCAATAAACATAGGGAAAAAAAACCTCAACATCACTAGACATCAGGGATATATAAATTAAAATGACAATGGGATATCACTGGTAAACTTCCAGAATGGCTAAAATTAAGAAGAGTGGCTATATTAAATTTGGGTGAGACTTATGAGCAATTTAAACTCATATATTGCTAGTTGATGTGAGTATAAATTGATGTAACCACTTGGGAGAACTGCTTGGCAGTATCTACTAAGTCTAAATACATAACTATTGTACAAGTCAGCAATTCTAGCCCTAGATGTATGCTCAAGAGAAATGAGTTTATACGTATACCAAAACATATGTAAAAAATATTAACAGTAACTTTATATATAATAGCTTCAAATTGGAAATAATCAAGATATCCATCAGTGGGAAAATGGATAAAGAAAGTGTAGTAAATTTACATGGTGGAATAGCAAACATTTATTTTTTTAAGTTTTAAAAAAGAATGAACTACTACTGTATGCAACAACATGGATAAATCTGCCAGGCAATATTTTAGTGAAAGGCAGGTGTAAAAACATATATACTACATAATTCAATTTATATGAAGCTTAAGTACAGGCCACACATACATCCACGGTATTAAAGCCAGAATAGTGATCACCTCTCTGGGGGTCTTATCTGCAATGCTTATGATGTTTTCTTGACCATCTGTTGGTTACTTGAGTTCATACATGTGTAAAAATTCATCATGTATATTTACTATCAGTGCATGTTACTGAATATACACTATTTTCAAGGAACAGTTTTAAAAGGCTAAAAACAAGGTCAGCTAGGATCACGACATATGTGAAGAAACCTTTAAAATAGAACCTTGGGCTTCCCTTGTGGCTCAGCTGGTCAAGAATCTGCCTATAATGTGGGAGACCTGAATTCGATCTCTGGGTTGGGAAGATCCCCTGGAGAAGGGAATCTCCACTCCAGTATTCTGGCCTGGAGAATTCCATGGACTGTATAGTCCATGGAGTCACAAAGAGTTGGACACGACTGAGAGACTTTCAAAAAAAAAAAAAAAAACAAAGCTATCATTTTTTCCAGAAAGTCATAGGGATTTACACACATTCATGAAATAGAAAGCAGGAGTTAAAACCATGAAACAAAAAACAGAAAAAAAGAAATAGGTTTCTTTGGCGGGGGGGAAGGTAAAATGTAAAAATTCCATAGAAAATAAAGTGGAAGAAATTATCTAGAAAGCAGAATAAAATGTTGGGAGATAGAAGTTACCAGGTTTTTAAACAATTTAGTCACTGCAGGCAAAAATGCTCATCTCAGGACGTGCTGGTGCCCGCCCCTCATGACCTCAGCCTGACCTTGGGGCAGCCTGGAAGCATTTTTCTGCAACAAGCTGCCCGGCGACTTCAACAGAGCGTTTTTGATTTTTTGTGAAATTATATTAACTCGGCGTGGTCACAACTATTTCCTCAGCTGTGACTGGCAAATACAACATTTTGAAGACAATTGAGGAAGCACATTCATTAATCTTTACTGCAGTCTGTTCGGAAGAGGAAACATTTCAAAACAATAGGTCTATATGAGAGGGGGAAAATAACAAACATGGTCCCAACAGCAACAAAATAATAAGAGAGGTGGGAACACTTGAACACTGACCTTTTGCTGCATCCCAGTTATCAGTCAACCCTGTGTATTTATCCATGTTAGAGTAGTGTATGTTATCATTTCAAAATCACTTCTGCTTTTCTCTTCTCTTAAATAATGTCCGTTCTAGAAAATTTGGAATATACAGTGAAGACACAGAAAAATCAACGAGGACCCTTCCTCATAGAGATAATCATTATTTATTGAGACTTAGTTTAAAATCCTTGTCTTTCTTCTCTCTTATATATATATATATATATATATATAGATAGATAGATATAGATATATCTTTATATATGAAGATAAAGCTTTATCATACAAACAAGATACAATCAAGCTTTATCATACAAACAAGACTGGACTATTTGTAAACGAAATATATAGTACATTTTTTGCGCCAAAATCAAGGGGGATAAAATCAAGCTTTATCATGCAAACAAGACTGGACTATTTGTCAGCAAAATAATACATTTTGGCGCCGCCCCAGCACGCGGAGCCCGTAGCTCCGCAGCCGGCCACTCTGTACCTCGCAGAGGGAAAATAAACAGGCGCCAGGAAGCCCGGAGGCAAAAACGCCACCATAGGCACTCTTTGTGCAGACTTCCGGGAGAAGCCCAGGAAGGAGCGCCCAGACGCTTCAGGCAGCCTCCCGGAGCCTTCCGAGAAGTGCTCAGAGACGGGGAAGGCGGTGTCCGCCAAAGAGAAGGGAAGCTCGAAGCCGTGGCAGAGGCAGACCTGGCCGGTCACAAAAGAGAAAGGGAAACGTGCACCCCTGCTAAAGGGGGACGGAAAAGAAGTTCAAGGGTCCCGGTGCACCCAAGAGGCCGCCTTCAGCCTCTTTCTCTCGTTCTGAGTGTCATCCAAAAAGCAAAGGAGAGCATCCTGGCCTAAGCCATTGGTGATGTTGCAAAGAAACTGGAATGTGGAATATTCCAGAGAAATGTGGAATAACACTGCTGCAGATGGAAGGGCTGATGCTGAAGCTCCAATACCTTGGCCACCTGATGCGAAGAACCGACTCACTGGAAAAGACCCTGATGCTGAGAAAAATTGATGGTGGGAGGAGAAGGGGACGACAGAGGATGAGATGGTTGGATGGCGTCACCGACCCGATGGACATGAGTTTGAGCAAGCTCCGGGAGTTGGTGATAGACAGGGAGGCCCGGTGTGCTGCGGCCCATGGAGTTGCAACTGAACTGAGCGACTGAACTGATGCTGATACTGACAGATGACAAGCAGCCTTATGAGAAGAAGGCTGCAAAGCTGAAGGAAAAGATATTGCTGCGAACCCGGCTAAAGGGAAACCTAATACAGAAAAAAAAAAAAAAAAAAGGAGGCGGGTGGGGCAGAGTCCTCCAGGCTGAAAAAAGCAAGGAAGAGGAGGACCAGGGGGAGGAAGAAGAGGAAGAGAAAGCAGCTGGTGAATAAGTGGGTTCTCGCTCAATTGTTTTTGTTGTTGTTGTTGTTGTCTACAAAGCATTTAACCCCCATAATCAATTCACTCCTTTTAAAGGGAAAAACTGAAATGGAAGGCTGCGTTAAGGCTTGTTTTTACACTGTACAGCGTCTTTTTTGGTACCGTTACACACCACCACATGTGTCTTGAGATAGCCCGGTCCTGGTGGTGCTTTCCAGGGCCAGTGGCCTTGCCTGGCGCAGTGTTCCTGGAACTGTGGAGCAGGTTCTCGGCGCTGAGCAGTGCGAACCAGCTCCATGCGGGGATGCTGGTTTCTTCATCTTCAGTTCTCTCTGATGAAGCTTATACGAATAATTTTCCTTCTGTTAACTGAATACCATTCTGTAATTGCGAAAAAGAAAAAAGTTGCAGCTGTTTTGCTGACATTCTGAATGCTTCTAAGTAAATACTATTTTTATTAAAAAATAATAATGTGGACATTTTCCTAAATATATAATCATTCTTAATTGATAATATTTCACAATGTGATGGCCCATGGTTTATTTACCATTATTGTATTGCTCGTCATTTAGTTTGCTTCAGTTTTAAAATATTACAAGTGATACAAATCATAATAATGATATAAAATATTTGTACATTTTAAAGGAACCGAATTCTTCTTGCCAAAATGCCCTGAGAAATGTTACCTAAATTTACATTTACACCAGACACAGCAAAAACGGCCTGGTTCTCTGAGCTCGAGTCAAATCCGGATATTGTCATTTTTATAAAATCCTCAACATTCAAATAGGAAAAAAGGGTAACATTGCTTTTTAAATCTGAATGTCTATGTTTCTAATGTTGCTGAACATTTTTCATATGATTGCTGGCATTCTAATTTCCTTCCCCTCCCCCCCCCCCGCCAAGTTTTGATTGGGTTTTTCTTCTTTTTTCTTATTAAAGTATAAGATCTTTAATGCTGTAGCTGTTGGTTAGTCACTAAGTCATGTCCAGCTTTTTGTGACCCTGAAGAATGTAGCCTGCCAGGCTCCTCAGTTCTTGGGATTTCCCAGGCAAGAACACTGGAATGGGTTGCCATTTCCTTCTCCAGGGGATCTTCCTGACCCAGGGATCAAACCTGTGCCTCCTGCTTAGCAGGTGGATTCTTTACCCCATAGCCACCTGGGAAGCCTTAAGAGCTTTAATAAGTCAAGGCTAAGACCAGTAATTTTCAAATGCTTTTTTTCTCTCTTGCTGTTGTTTTGTTTGGCAAATTATGCACATCTATATAAAGGAACATGTGTCATGGGACTGTAAGTAGAAGAACAAGGGTCAGAGGGTTCAACAGTTCATGCTGCCTTAAGTGTGGACATAGCCGAAGACAGCAGCCATAAGTCCAGAAGGAAAAGAAGGTCAGAAGAAAGTGGTTGTCATGGATAAGATGTATTTTCAGGAGTTTTCCATATTATTTGTATTACATTAGTGGAGGATTAGCAGGATAAAGGCTCTCTCAAAATCTACTGGAAGTCAATTCTTTGGATGATGATAGAAATCTTTCTTTTGCAGAATGAATAAGTCTTTTGGCTAGACGTAGATAAAAACTTTTGTTCAATATGGCGTAATAACTCCAGTAGGCCCACAGCAGCCAAACTGTCTATCTCAAAGTATCTTATTACAATAAAATCAAATTTAACCTCCTAAACCCAAGACACAAATCACTCACTTTTCTTTCAAACAATTTGTTAGTGTATTATCATAAATGCTACCTGTCACAAGACTGATAGTTGTCAGTAGCTCAAAAATATGAATAAAATTGAAAATGAATCTGAATGTGGGAACTATAATAGCATTTCATAGAGAGGTGACGATAATAAGAGGTTGTGGCAGACACGAAAAATTCTCAGGAATAGGGAAATCAAGAAAACTGTCTTCAAATTAAATAAGCTCCCAAATCAGTCTCACCAGACTTATATTCCCACCAAACGTAACAGTCAATAAAATATTTATTGGCCCTTGGTAGTCTATAGCAATGGCAAATTGGGTTTACCTTGTGAATTTTTACATTGCAAAGTTTGTATCAAGTTGCAGAGTGTAATTTCAAAATGACACAATCTGAGTTTATATTTCTTTCCAAATGATACTTGACACTTTTGTTAATATTTCTCCAACAATACAAAAACTAGTCTCACCTGAATTTTAAGGTGCAATTTTAATCACTATCTAGGATCAATAAACACAATGTCTTTTAAAAGATCCAAGTCAATGTGTTTCAGATAAAAGAAGTTTCATTCTATCTCTTCCACATTTTCTGATTTAAAAAACAGTGTTGCATGCAATTGTTCAGAAGGATCTCAAGGGTGTTAGACTGAGTGAAAAAAGTCAATCTCAAAAGTTATATACTTTATGATTCTATTTATGCAGCATCCTTGAAATGACAAACCATAGGCTTGAAGAAGAGATTAGGGGTTGTCAAGGGATGGGTGGAGGTGGGTGTGGCTAATAAAGAATAGCATAAGGGAGTTTCTTTGTGCTAGAACAGCGCCATATCTTGATTGTGGTAGAAGTTACAGAAATCCATACACGGGACAAAACTGCAAGAACAATACACACTCACAGACCACTAAGTACATGTAAAACCTGGTGAAACTGAACAAAACCTGAAGTTGCTGAACTAACATACTCATGCCAATGTCTTGGTTTTGCTATTGTGCTATGGCTATGTCAGATGTCACCTTTGGAAGAAACTGGGTGAAGGGTTCACGGAACTCTGTGCATGGAGTTTGCAACTATCAGTGAATTGTTTAAAAATAAAAAGTGTTTTCAAAACCATGTTTTCCGAATTACCCACATGTTTAACCTTATATAGACAATTGTCAGAGAGGAAGCAAATTAGAACTCTTAGCAGCAAAACTATCTATCACAAAAATCCATGCACTAACAGTAATTCATTCTGCTGCTCCTGCTGCTGCTGCTAAGTCGCTTCGGTCATGTCCGACACTGTATGACCCCATAGACGGCAGCCCACCAGGCTCCCCCCTCCCTGGGATTCTCCAGGCAAGAATGCTGGAGTGGGCTACCATTTCCTTCTCCAATGCATGAAAGTGAAAAGTGAAAGTGAAGTCGCTCAGTCATGTCCAGCTCTTCGCGACCCCGTGGACTGCAGCCTACCAGGCTCCTCCGTCCATGGGATTTTCCAGGTGAGAATACTGGAGTGGGTTGCCATTGCCTTCTCCATAATTCCTTCTATTATTGGCAAATACCTCAGGTTCTCATTCAGCGCCTAATTGCTCTTACTTCAGATGCATTTCTAAGAAACTCAATAATTTGTCTTTCACAACCAGAGCAGATACATTCATCCAATCAGTCAGCAGTCATCTATTCATTAACTTATGTTTATTCATTCATTATTTTGCTGATTATGCCATTTAATGTGATAAGCATGGTGTTCTGATGAATGACAATTTCTGCCCCCAAGAAACTTATGACTTAGATTGGTGATTTCTACAAAGAGGGGTAGAGAGAAATGAGGAAATGTGTATCAGAAAGGTACAAGCTTTCAAAATACATACTACCCCATCCCCCAAAGTCTTAAATATCCCTTAGGAAGACACCCTTCCACTTCCTAGAATAGAGGGACGATGAATAGAAAGGGGAAGGGGGGAGAAGTGAAGACAGATGGGGCCAGATTAGGAAATGCCTTATATGGAGGAGCTTTGGACTGCATCCTTATGGCAAGGGGGCATGACTGAAGGGTTTAAGGCAAGGGGGTGTGGCAAGTAATCAAATTTATAGTATTTTTCAAGATTTCACAGGCTTCATTATGCAAGTCTGGAGGGTTGATGACTAGTTAAAGAGGTATTGCAATAATTTTTGTGTGACTTCATAATCGCTGTGGGGATGAAGATAAGAAGGCACATTTTTGAACTCATTAGGAGGAATATTTGACAGGACTTGGTGAGCAGTTATTCCTCATATCCATAGAAATGGAAATAGCCGAAGGTGATGACCTATAAAGAAAGCTGAGCGCCAGAGAATTGATGCTTTTGAACGGTGGTGTTGGAGAAGACTCCAGAGAGTCCCTCGGACTGCAAGGAGATCCAATCAGTCCTTCCTAAAAGAGATCAGTCCTGGATGTTCATTGGAAGGACTGATGCTGAAGCTGAAATGCCAATACTTTGGCCACCTCATGTGAAGAACTGACTCCTTGGAAAAGACCCTGATGCTGGAAAAGACTGAAGGTGGGAGGAGAAGGGGACGACAGAGGATAAGATGGTTGGATGGCATCACCAACTCAATGAACATGAGTTTGGGTAAACTCCAGGAGTTGGCGATGGACAGGGAGGCCTGGCGTGCTGCAGTTCATGGGGTTACAAAGAGTCGGACACAACTGAGTGAATGAACTGAACTGAACTGAACTGAAAGATGACCCATTGCAGGGTGGAGAGGTTAATGACAGGAAGAGATATAGGAGGACTTCTAGGTTTCTGGTAGTGTTTTGTTTCTTGACTTGAGGTCTAGTTAAATTGATATATTTGAGCTTCCCGGGTGGCACAGTGGTAAAGGATCCGCATGCCAATGCAGGAGATGTAAGAGATGCAAGTTCGATCCCTGGGTCAGAAAGATCTCCTGGAGCAGGAAACGGCAACCTGCTCCAGGATTCTTGCCTGAAAAATTCCATGGCTAGGAGTCTTGCAGGCTACTGTCCATGGGGTCACAAAAAGACAGACATGACCAAGCAACTGAGCATACAAATACACAAAATTGATATATTTACTCTGTGAAAATTCATTCAGCTTGTGCAGTTACGATCTCTGCACTTTTATTTCTGTGTATGTTAAACTATGATCAAGATTTTTACATAAATTATGACATTGTAGCAAAAATGCACTGAAATGCTATATGATTTGCATGTTAATAAATGTATTCAATTGAGCATCACATAGGAAGAAAAAAAGATAAATTTAAAAAATTTTCTTGTTGTAGTATTGTCCTTAAAAGCAAATATATATTTGCAAATGAAAGAAATAATTAGGCTTTGGGGCTGTCAACTGTCACATTCAACAGGCTGAAAAAATTTGGCAGCTTTGAAAGTACATATTTCGTATTAGACCCACAAAGACTGACAAGAGTTTTCTTACTGCCCTTTGATAAAGATGAACATGACTTTCTTTAACATCATCTAGAGGCAATTCTAGATTTACCTGTAAAAGTAGGTTCAGGGACTTTGTGTTTCTTATTAATGCAAGGAGCTTAGAAGATGCCGCTGGATCCTAACATCAAGTATAAAGGTGAACAAAACTGAAAAATTAGCAGCTCTTCCTAGATCTGTCAGAGAAATGAGGTCATAGGTAAACTCCTGCCCTCCAAAATGGAGACAGGCAAGTTCAGAGACTCACAACTTGTTGAAGGCAGAACATGAGAAGAACCAGCACCAGGGTAAGAAAACCTAATTGAAGAATTGCTGGAGGCTCAGTGTGGACAAGTCTGAGAGTTAATGACTTCATAGAAGGTACAATATTTTCATTGGTTGTGCCTACCAAGTCCCTATATTGACTATTAGAGAAAAATCTCTCTTTGTGCTTCTGTCAAGGGGAGAGGAAAGGAAACCATTTTTAAATATAGCAGAACATTATGTTTTTCTTAATATGGCCTTGCCCGAGTAGAAACTATTTTACCCGAGCCTAACCTGCCACGTTGTTCTGAGAGCATAGCCTCCCTGGGGGAAGTGGCATGCCTAACTGCAGCCTCCTGTACCCATTCAGATTCATCAAAGAAAGGAGGAGAGGGAGGGAGGGAGAGGTGCACTGGTGAAGTACACAGTCCAGGAACACAGGCCCACCAAAGGCTGAGATCTAATCATAAAGCTATGAAATGCTTTCCTCCACCCTTGCCTTGCCACTACATTATTAAAGGCTTAAATATTGCAGTTCCGCTTTCCAATACATCTTGGACACCATTCAACAAAAAATGACAAGGCATTCTAAAAGACAAAAATAAAAACCAATTGGAAGAAACTGAATAAGCGTTAGAACCAGAGTCAGATATGGTGAGAAAGTTAGAATTATCAGACAGGATTTTTTTTTTTCAATTATGATTAATATGCTAAAGGATTTAATGGAAAGAGTAGACAACATGCAAGAACAGATAGATAATGTAATCAAAGAGAAATTCTAAGAAAGAAGTTTTTAAATGCTAGAGATTAAAATTACTGCAACAGAAATGAAGAATGCTTTTGATCAGCTCATTAGCAGGCTAGATGTGGCAGAGGAAAGAATCTCTGAGCTTGATGATATGACAGTAGAAACTTCTAACACTGAAAATTAAAGAGAGAAAAAAACCTGAAAGAATTAGAATAAAATATCCAAGGATTCTAGCAAAACTAAAAAATGTACAGTATATACACGAGATTATCAGAGGAAGAAGAAAAAGAAAAAGGGAAAGAAGATATGACTAAGACACAAAACCACAGAGCCAAGAAATTCAGAGTATACTAAGAAGGATAAATACTAAACACCCCACATCGATGCATGTCATGTTGAAGCTTCAGAAAACTAAAGATGAAGACAAAATCTTGAAAGAAGCCAGCACGGAGAATATGCCTAGTTGATAGAGGAGCAAAAATAATAACTACATCCAACTTCTCAAAAACCATGAAGGCAAGAAGAATATTTAAATAAAATATTTAAGGTTGAGAGAAAAAAAATCCACCACCACAGAATTCCATACCTTGCTAAATTATCATTCAAACTGAAGAAGAAATAAAGACTTTCTCTGACAAACAAAAGTGAAAGAAAAATTTTGCCAGTAGACCTGCCTTATAAGAAATGTTAAAAGAGGCTCTTTGAAAGTTTTATAATTTTTCTTCTAAAAGAACAAAAATTATATAGGTCAGAAATTTGGATCTATATAAAGAAAGAAAGAAAAAGTAAAAATAAAATAAAAAATTTTCTCACTCTTAATTTATCTAATATATAATAGTTTATTCAAAAAATAATAGCAATAATGTATTTAGATATACATAATAATAGATAATTATATATAACCATATGTGATTCATAATTATATTTATGTACATATATGACTCTGTATGCTTATGTAAATATGAAAAGAATGACAGCAATGAAACAAGGGACGGGGACAATGGGCAAGGAGATATTAGGAATATTTTTTATTATAAGGCATGCACACATGCATGGAGTAGTGTAGTGTTATTTGAAAGTATATTTGGATTAGTTGTAAATATATATTGTGAATTCTAGGGTAACCACTGGATAACACTTTTTAAATGTATAGCTCATATGCTAAGAATGGAGAGAAAATGGAATTACAGCGCTCAAGTAAAACCACAAAAGGCAAGAAAAGCCTGGAAAACAAAAATAGGAACAAAGAACAAAGGCAACAAAAAGAAACAGTAACAAAAACAGTAGATATGGATCTACCTTATCAATAATTGAACATCCATAGTCTAAATATACCGACTAAAAGAGATTGTCAAAATGGATCAAAAGCATTTCTCAGAAAATCCGCTTTCAGTATAAAGGCACATACAGATCAAAACTAAAGGACTGGAGAAAGAGCAAAAGAAAGTGGGAGTATGTTTCACATTTCAGGTAGAACCCATATCAACCAAGAAAAGTTATTGAGGATAAAAAGGGACACTGCAAAATAATACTTCAAAGAAGACAGAGCAATTCTAATGCATATATACCTAGTAACAAAGCTTTAAAATACCTGAGGCAAAACTGAAGGATCCACAAGGAGAAACAGATGAATCCGCTATTACAGTTGGAGACCGTAACACACTTTTGTCAGAAATAGATCCAACAGGCAGAAAATCAGTAAGGATAAAACTGGACTCAACAGCACCATTGGCAACTGTAGACTAATGCATTCAACAACTAATGTTGGCACTCTTTTCTCAAGCTCACATGGAACATCCACCAAAACACAACACATCCTGGGCCATCAAGCACACGTCGTGTGCTATGCATGGTCGCTCAGTCGTGTCTGACTCTCTGTGACCCCATGGTCTGTAGTGCACCAGGCTCCCCGTCCATGGGATTCTCCAGGCAAGGATACTGGAGTGGGTTGCCACGCCCTCCACCAGGGGATCTTCCCGACCTGGGGATTGAACCCAGGTCTCCCACATTGCTGGCAGATTCTTTACCATCTGAGCTGCTAGGGAAGCCAAAGAACATACTTTAACACATTTAAAAGAACAGAATCATATACTGTCTTCTCTCAACCACAGTGGAATCAAACTAGAAATCATTAACCAAAAGGTAACCTGAAAATCCCAAAGTATTTGGAGATTAAACAACATACACCTAAAGAATATCGAGTTCAAAGAAGAAGCCTCAAGAAAAGTTAAAAAATATTTTGAATGAAACAAAAATACAACCCATCAGTATTTGTGGGATGCAGCAAAAGCAGTGCTAAAAATGAAATCTATAGCGTTGAATGCAGGTATTAGGAAACTAAAAAGACTTATAAACTATAATCTAAGCTTCACTCTTAGGGGACTAGAAAACAAAGAGCAAAATAATCCAGAGTAAGCAGAAGAAAGCAAATAATAAAAATTAGAGCAATTAATGAAATTGAAAACAGAAGGTCAATAGATAAAATCAATAAAACCAAAAGCTAGTTCTTCAAAAGAGATAAGCAAAAATTAGTAAGCTTCTACTACTCATGCTAAGTGGAAAAAAAAAAAAAAGAGGGAGAGAGAGAGAAGACACGATTGATATCAGATGATGTTAGAAATGAAAGTGGAGACACCAGTATAGGTAACATGAACGTTAAAAGGATAATAAAGAAATCCTATGAACAACTCTACCCTACAAACTTGATAGCCTCGATGAAATGATCCCCTTGTTTGAAATACACAATCTGCCAAAGCCTGCACAAGGATAAATAGACAATCTGAATAGGTCTATATCTATTAAAGAAATTGAATCAATAATTAACCTTCCAAAATAGAAATCATCAGAACTGGTGAATTATACCAGATAGTTGGGCTTCCCTGGTAGCTCAGCAGGTAAGAATCCACCTGCAATGCAAGAGACCCTGATTTGATTCCTGGGTCAGGAAGATCCACTGCAGAAAAGATTAGGCTGCCCACTCCAGTATTCCTGGGCTTCCCCGGTGACTCAGACAGTAAAGAATCCCCTGCAATGTGGGAGACATGAGTTCAATTCCTGGGTCTGGAAGATCCCCTGGAGAAGGGAATGGCTACCAATTCTAGTATTCTGGCCTGGAGAATCCTATGGACAGAGGAGCTTGGCAGACTCCAGTCCATGTGGTCGCAAAGAGTCAGACACAATTGAGCGACTTTCACTTATACCAGATACTAAGGAAGAATGTCTGAGAAGGCAATGGCACCCCACTCCAGTACTCTTGCCTGGAAAATCCCATGGACGGAGGAGCCTGGTCACGAAGAGTCAGACGTGACTGAGCGACTTCACTTTCACTTTTAAGTTTTATGCATTGGAAAAGGAAATGGCAACCCACTCCAGTGTTCTTGCCTGGAGAATCCCAGGGATGGGGTCGCATGGAGTCGGACACGACTGAAGTGACTTAGCAGCAGCAGTAGCAAGACAGAATGTACACTACTTGTCTACAATTTCTTCCAGAAGATAAAAGCAGAAAAAGATACTCCCTAACTCTTCTAAGAGACCAGCATTAGCCAGATAAAATCAGCCAAAGATATTATAAGAAAGCTATAGGTCAATATCTTTCACGCATATAGATGCAAAAATCCTCAATGAAACATTAGTAAATCAAATCCAACAATGTATTAAAAAAGATTATACACCATGATGAAGTGGGATTTATACCAGGATGCAAGGTTGGTCAACATTTGAAAATCAATTGAGGTAATCCATCAAATCCACAGTCTAAAGAAAGAAAGTCACATGATCATATTAATAGATGCAGAAAAGCATCTGACAAAATCCAACACAAACAAATGACAAAACTTTTGGCAAATTAGGAATGGAGGGGGACCTTCCTCAACTTGGTAAAGAATATCTACAAAAAAATCCTACAGCTAACATCCTACTTAATGTTGAGAAACTGAAGCTTTTTGATGAAGATCAGGAACAATTCAAATTAAAAGAAAGAGATAGTACTACCTACCTATCAGAATAGCCAAAACCTGGAACACTGACAACATCAAGGGTGTGAAGCAATAGGAACTCTTATCCATTGCTGGTGGGAATGCAAAATGGTTCAGGCACTTTGGAAGACAATTTGATGGTTTCTTACAAAACTAAACATATTTTACCATAATATCTCCTTTGCAAAGGAAGGCAGTTGGTCTCCTTAGTGTTTACCCAAACGAACTGAGACCTTATATTCACACAAAAACCTGCACATGGACATTTGTAGCAGCTTTATTTAAAATTATCAAAACCTAGAAGCATCCATGGTGCCCTTCAGGAGGTGAATGGATAAATAAATGGTGGTACACCCAGATGATCAACTCTCATTCTGCACTAAAATGAAATGGGCTATCACACCGTAAAACGACATGGAGGAAATGTAAAAGTCTATTACTGTGCAAAGGAAACCAATCTGCAAAGGTTACATACTGTATGATTCCAATTATATGACTGACATTCTGGGAAAGGCCAAACTTTCCCGGAAGTAAAGAGACCAAAAGATCAGTGGTTATAGAGGTTAGGAAGGAAGCAGGAATGAATAGGGCAAGCGTCCAGCCATTTTTAGGGCAGTGAAACATCTCTGTATGACACCATAATGGACGCTTATCTTTATACATTTGTCCAAACCCATAAAACACACAACTCCAGGAGTGACTCCTAGTGTAAGTTACGGACTTCATGTGATAACGACGTGTCGACGTAGCTTTACCAGTTGTAACAAATGTTCCACCCTGGGACAGGAGGTGTGTCCATATCTGGGGAGGTTGGATTCATAGGGGCAAGGACTCAGTTGCAACTCTTTATCTGATGCTCAAGTTTGCTGTGAACCCAAAGTTGCTCTAAAAGGTAAAGGTTGTTAATTTTAAAAAAGTAGGTTCAGAAGACTTACACCAATTTTCTCACACATATTTAGAATTTCCTTTCATGTGGAACTGTGAAAACTAGAGATGATTTTACTCAATTGCTTTTAGAATCATTGACACCACTTAGGTCTCTTATTTTTTGAACCTTGAGGCAAGGCTTCTTTACATGGCAGAAATAAAGAGAAATTCTCCTTTTCTCATACTACTTGAGAGTATACTATAAAAGATCTCCATTTCATATTTTTATCTAATTCTTTATGATTTTTGGAATTTTATAGAGAAAAATATTTCATTAACTCTCTCAAAAATAGCCTGTTGGTGTTTCTGCTGAGTCTCTACAAATATGCTAATAATTTCGGTATTAAGCTCTTATTTAGGTTAGCATGAATATGAACACATGTAATTTCATTTTAACTCTAATACATAATATATCATGTTTAGATTGGTTATATATTGGAAAAAATGGTTTTCAATGTGATTTTTTTTTATTACAGAGGAATAAAGTTACAGTCTAGAAGAAGAATGGAGCCAAATATAGGCTATTGGGTATATTTTCTGGTTATTTTCGTGTGGTGATGTTGATGAAGAATTAGGCAAATTTTTTTTAAAAAGTGTTCATCCCAAAGCAGATATTTTGCTGTCATCTAATCTGTGCTATATTCATGTTTCATTCAGAGATAGTTTCATATAATGATATAATTATTTACTTTGGGAGATTATTGATAAGTTATGAATGAAAGATAATGGATTAATCACTATGTGTGATTATAATTTTTTTAAAAATGTGACCAATAATATTTGGACAATGAACTCCATGAAGAATGAGTAGAAATCAATTCTCAAGACTTGGGGAGTCCTGAGAACCAGTGGGGAACATATTTAAAAAGACCTCCCAGGGTCTCGAAGGCAGAAAGTTTCTACAGACTCACTGAGAATTTTTTCACATATGATTTTTTTTTTAAAGTAACTCCCCAAATATATATAGAAATGGCCATCTGATGTTTTAAGACTTCATTCCTCCTGGAGAGTATTTCCTTCCTACCAAATTTACTGACCTTACTTTCAATTATTTCCAACCTCATTCTTCTCTGATTTTACTTAATCATCTACTCTCTGAAGAATTCCTATAAATGGCCCTAAATAGCTATGTTTTACTTTTTTCCATGATTTTCAGCTACTCTTCTCTGCATTATTCTCTTTTCTGACTCTGCAGGGATAATGAGCTCCATGCTTTGACTCACCTGCTCAGGCCTCTTGAGAGATGTCTGAATGTCACCATGGTGATAGGGTACCACGCAAGGCCCTCCTGGGACAGGGATAGGGCTCGAGAGCTGGGGCCTATGTCTGGGAGAGTGAGTTTAAGTTCTCTTAGTTGGGAGAGAATAAGAGGTCAACAGAGGTACATAAAACTATATTCTGATGCTCACAGGCCTTGGAAATCTAATTCACTATTTCAAGGAACTACATCTTGATTTAGCAACTTCTCTCTCTTTGCAAATGCAAGGGCCATCAAAATTCAGGCCCCAAAATGTTACTGTCATCTCTGTGTTAATGAGCTTGAAAGGGTGTGTGTGTCAGTGTGTTGTGTGTGCCTGTGAGTGTCTGTGTGATACTATGGTGGTTTAGTTGCTAAGTCTTGCAATTCCATGGACTGTAGCCCTCCAGGCTCCTTTGTCCATGGGATTTTCCAGGCAAGGAATACTGTAGTTGGTTGCCATTTCCTTCTCCAGGGGATCTTCCCAACCCAGGGATTGATCCAGGGTCTCCTGCATTGTAGTCAGATTCTTTACTAACTGAGCTATCAGGGAAGCCCCACTTGTGATAATATAATGCTCTCAGATAAGCTAAGCTAAACATTAGGTTCAGAGTCTTCTGTTTGTAGAGGTGGTTTGGGTGTAAATAGTATTAGGGGAAATAATTATCAGCAATCTTGTTATATCAAAGTGCCCCAACATGGGACAAATAATCCAGCCATTTCTTCACTGGCTGATGTTAGATCTCTGTTGTTCAGAGATGTCCCCACAAATGCTGAACATCAGGGGAAACCTGCTTCCTTAAAGAGGCAATAATGAATAATTAAAGCCCACACTTCGCAGCTGTGGGCTGGCATGTAGCAAAAAAAAAAAAAAGAAGAAATGTCCTCAGTATCTTCAATACAGATTTCAATCTAGGTTTTTCATCACAAACTTTCAGAAAGAAAAATTCTAAGCCACGTCTTTTCTAAAATGTCAAAGCCATCCCAGTAACGTTCTCAAATGGCTGCAGAAGTTCACAGCAGAAGGGGGAAATAAGAATCACGTATTGATCAAAGCCAAAAAAAAAAAAAAAGAGAGAGAGAGATTTCAAAAGGCCAAGGTTAAAGAAAGATTTGAGGTTACAAAATGTATTTGAGTTTCAAAATGCAGGAAGTAAAGAAATAAGAGACCATGTAGGTAGTATTTTGTAATTCTAATTTCAAAGGTTTGGTGTGAGAACTAAAATGAACACCCCTTCATGTAAGAGAAACATTATAACCCAGCATCCTCCACAGTTTCCTCCTCCTTAATTGGTTCCAGGTGCTTCACTCTAGCTGAACCCTCAGATGTTCTTGTCGAGCATGGTGCTGGATACCAAAAAGTTTCCTGCCCCTGGAACATGCCCTCCACAAATATTTAGGCATCAGGAATATTGAAGGATGACGACTGGATTGGAATGCAATTTCCTTGAGTGTTAAAGCAATGGTTCTCAAACTGGAAAGCACACCACCTGGCGGACTTGTTAAAACAGAGTTTGCTGGGCCCACCTCCGGAGTTTTTGATTCCGTAGGTCTAGGATGGGGATGAAGAGCCTGCTAACAAGTTCCCTGGTGCTCATCTGTGGAGCACAGTTCGAGGGCTATTGTTCTAGACCAGTGGTTTCAACCAAGTTGCACATGACAATCACCCAGGGAGTTTTGTTTTGTTTTGTGATGCCCAGATTATTAACTAGACCAGTAACATCAGAATCTATGGGGGTTGTGACTAGGCTTCAGTATTTTTTAAAGCTCCCTAGTAGATTCCAATGTACAGCTCGAATTGGGAAACACTGTCTGGCCTCACAGTGGTGCTGAGTCCCGGCTGTACGTTAAGAGTAACTTGGGATGAAAAGTGAAAATGAAAGCCGCTCAGTCGTGTCCATCTCTTTGCAACCCCCATGGATTATACAGTCCATGGAATTTTCCAGGCCAGAATTCTGGAATGGGTGGCCGTTCCCTTCTCTAGCAGATCTTTCCAACTAAGGGATCAAAGCCAGGTCTCCCGCATTATAGGCAGATTATTTACCAGCTGAGCCACAAATCCAAGAATACTGGAGTGGGTAGCCTATCCTTTCTCCAGTAGATCTTCCTGACCCAAGAATTGAACTGGGATCTTCTGCATTGAGGGTGAATTCTTTACCAACTGTACTATCAGGGAAGGCCTTAGGATAGTGTTTTGAAAAATTGAGCTGTAGTTGACATGCTATACAAATGACCCTTTCAAAGTGTACAAGTCAATGGTTCTTATTTATTTACAAAGTTGTAAAACCATCATTAGTATCAAATTCTAGAACATTTACATCAACATCTAAGGAGATTTTTAAACGAAGTTCTGATGCGTGGGTTCTACTCTCAGGGATTCTGATTTAACTGGTTTTCCAGGTAAAGACATCAATGTGTACCTGTGTTCCTCAAGCAATTCTGATGCCCACCTGGGGCTGAGAATCACAGTTCCTGAGTATGATCACAGATCTTCCAAGACTGTTTTAAGAGTTAAGGCCTTTCCAGAAGCTTTCATGGACCCAGGCAGGGATGTGGTTAGCATTAATACAAAGGAACGAGCACACACGTTGTCTCAACTCCTGCTTGTCCGGTAAATGTGCTCAGTCACAACGAAGGAAAAACCTCATTTTTGACTTCTGGCTCTCAGAGAGCTGGGTGGCCTCTATCAGATAGACCCAGAGGTGACTCTGGTAGTGAACCTGGATCCACCGCCTGCAGCTTTCCCTGCAAACTGTGTAGCTCAGCTTTAGAGACTTCAAGAGCCTCTAAGGTCCAATGGGCCCCAGAAGGACTCAGAGCTGCTAGTTACATATTTAAACATTTGCTTCTGTTGGTGTGATGCTGTTGCAGTGATGGGCTTTTGTTGACTAAAGCACACAGAAGCGGAGTTTGAGTCCTGGCCCCCGCAACTGCTATTGCCTGATGTGGGGTAAAAAAACAGTTTCCTCATTTTGTAACAACTCTTCCTCCCAGAGAAACTTTCCATTATTAAGGAAAATAGTGTATTGAGTGCATTCAGCCCTGCAGAATTAATTCAGAGTTTTTACCTGTGATCTGAATTCAGTCCCTGGCTCTGGTCTTTTTTTGCTGACATAGCTTGGGCAAATGTAAGCCTTCACCATCTATAAAAGGGGAATCCAACAATAACAGCAATAACAAAAATAATAAACCTGACTCACCTTCGATAATACTTTTACATATTTCTGTGAAGATCAAATATATATATTTCATATATAGTTCACATGAAAGTGTTTTATATACTATGGCATCATATCAATGGTTATGCCTTAGGATGTAGCTAAATGGATAGACATATGAAAGGAAGAAAGAATGTAAAATTTACAAATTAAGATGATTTCTTTTCTCCATAAACAGTTTGAAATTTAGGACCTTATGAGCAAAAGGATACTCCCTCTACAGATCATTTCAAAGCACCTATCGCCTGACATCTAGGTAATTAAAACTCATTTAAATGATTTAGGGAGAAAGAAATCCTCAGTTGGCATCCCATGAGTAGTCTTTTTTTCACTTTTCCTGCCTCTGTCTATTTTCACCTTTTTCCGAGCCTTTGCCTACACAGAGTTGAGTTAATTTTCCTCTTCAGTTCATAGCATTGCATTGGTCCATATGAAGCCCCTCCCTTTAATTTATTCTCCTCCTTCATCTCCATCCCTGGTCCCATTTCCCATCCTCACATAGTCCCCATATTGTGTTTGCAATGTGGATCCTTCCAGTCTCCCTTCTGTACATGTGTGCATATGTGTATCTGGGAAAATGGTGTTTAGTGTGCATGAAGCTTTGGACATTTACACAATTGTTATTGTGCTGTAAATTTCACATTTCACTTAGCAGTATGTTTATTTTATTTCATGTGGTAAGAACACTTGCAGGACACCTACCTCCTTAACACATCAGTGTACAATACACTATTGTTGATTATAGGTATAGGGTTGTACAGCAGACCTCCAGAGAGGATTCATCTTGCTTACCTAAAAGTTTATGCCTGTTGATTAATAACTCCCTATTTCTTTCTTCCTTCAGCCCCTGGAAACCACCATTCTACTCCTCGATGCTATGAATTTGAGATATCTCATATTACTGGAGCCATGCCGGTATTGTCTTTCTATGACTGACTTATTTCACTTAGTGTAACATCCTCAAGGGTCATCCACGCTGTCACATATTGTAGAATTTACTCCTTGTTAAGGAGTGAAAAAGTTGGCTTAAAGCTCAACATTCAGAAAACTAAGATCATGGCATCTGGTCCCATCACTTCATGGGAAATAGATGGGGAAACAGTGGAAACAGTGTCAGACTTTATTTTGGGTGGCTCCAAAATCACTGCAGATGGTGATTGCAGCCATGAAATTAAAAGACACTTACTCCTTGGAAGGAAAGTTATGACCAACCTAGATAGCATATTAAAAAGCAGAGACATAAGGCTATGGTTTTTCCAGTGGTCATGTATGGATGTGAGAGTTGGACTCTGAAGAAAGCTGAGTGCTGAAGAATTGATGCTTTTGAACTATGCTGTTGGAGAAGACTCTTGAGAGTCCTTTGGACTGCAAGGAGATCCAACCAATCCATCCTAAAGGAAATCAGTCCTGAGTTTTCATTGGAAGGACTGATGCTGACACTGAAACTCCAATACTTTGGCCACCTGATGCAAAGAGCTGACTCATTGGAAAAGACCCTGATGCTGGGAGGGATTGGGGGCGGGAGGAGAAGGGGACAACAGAGGATGAGATGGTTGGATGGCATCACCAACTCGATGGGCATGAATTTGAGTAAACTCCGGGAGTTGGTGATGGACAGGGAGGCCTGGCATGCTGCGATTCATGGGGTTGCAAAGAGTCGGATACGACTGAGCGACTGAACTGACTGAAGGGCTGAGTTGTATGTGTATGCCATTGTGAGACTGGCTGTCCTACTATATGAGGATCTAACTCATTTATTTTGACTACTGTGTATCATTCCATCATTCCAAGTACTCTACCGTACTTACCTATTCTGCTGGAGAGGGATACACATTTCCCCCAACTCCCACTGCCCAAAATACTGGTGCACCGTTCCCCCCATGTGTCCCCTCACACACCACTGTACCAGGAGTGGAGTCCCTGAATCACAGGATCTACACGTACCTAGTGTCACAAAATCCCGCCACATTGCAATCCGAAACAATCGCACCAGATTCTGCTCCTACATGGTTGGTGAGAGGGTTCGTAGTTCCCCATATTCTAGCTAGCAGGTGAGCAGTGCCTCGAACTTTGCCAATATGAATAGTATCAAGTTACATCTCCTGATGGGCTTTACTGGTGGCTCAGACAGTGAAGAATCTGCCTGCAATGCCGGAGACCTGGGCTTGATTCCTAGGTTGGGAAGATCCCCTGGAGAAGGGAGTGGCAACCCACTCCAGTATTCTTGCCTAGAGAATCCCATGGAGAGAGGAGCCTGGACAAGGAGTCCATGGGGTTGCAAAGAGTTGGACATGACTGAGTGACTAACACTTTGACTTTCATGTTTCCTGATAGTCTTAATTGACACTTCTCTGATGTGAATGAGATTGGTTATCTCTTTAAATGGTTTTTCATCATTAAGTTTTTGGTGAATTGACTATTCATACCCTTTGCCCATTTTTCTGTTGGGCTTCTGTCTTTCTCGAAGATATTTGAGAATCCCTTATATATTCTGGAAGTTAATGTTTGCCTGTTATAGATGTTGTGAAGATCTTCCAGTCCATGAGTTACTTTTTAATATGGTGCATAGTGTTCTTTGTTCAATAGAAACCTTAAATTATTCTGATATAGTCAAATTCCATCCTTACTCCTTTTAGGGATTTTACTTTGAGGGTCTATTTCAAAACATCCTTTTCTGCCCTGAGATCCCAAAGGTTCTCCAGCAGGGTCTGTTTCATAACTCTATTTTTTACTTATCATTTGTTCTTTCCCCAGTGACATATTGTTTCAATTATTATAGTTTTTCTTAATTAATATCCACAATATTTCTTAATATCTTTTAGGTCAAGCCTTTATTTGTTCTTCCTTTTCAAAATAGTCTTAGCTGTTTATGGGCTTGTATTGTTCCATTTAATCTTAGAAGCACTTCATCTTCTAGTTCTCCCAAAATATTCTGCTATAATTTTTATTGAAATTTTACTACATTTATAGATCAATTTGTAGAAATCTATATCTTTGCATTGTACAGCTATCAACCCATTTACATGATGTGACTTTCCATTTATTCAAGTCTTTGCTCCTCTTTCAATAGAATTTTAAAATTTCTCTATAAAGATCTTCATTAGATCAGTTCCTAGATAGTTTTCAGCTTTTGTGTTATTATAAATGATGTTTTATTTTCTACTGTATTTTCTAATTGGTTACTGCCAGCATAAGAGAATGTTATTTATCTTTGCTTAATATTTTATTTTTCAATGTTGTTGACCTCAAATTCCTTTATTACTTTTCATAGTTTATTAGTTCTCTTTTATTTTTATGTAAATTATTATATGATCTACAAGCAAGGGCAATTCTGTCTTTTCCCTTCCAATTTTATCCCACTTATTTCAATTGATTGTCTGATTGCATTGGTCAAAACCTACAGTACTATGTTGATTAGTAGCATTCGAAAAAATTAGCCATGTCTGCTTCCTGACCCAATCATATTGTGGTTATGAAACCCACAGAGATACTTTCTTGGTTAGAAAAATATGTAGGTTTTTCTGTAAGGCTCTTATCTTTCTCGGGTGGAGAAGGGAATGGGGCACAGCCTGGCTAAAAAGGAAATATATGAAAAGTCTTAGATAACACTTACAAAGCCAGGGACTCATTATTCCAAAGGCTGGGTAATTATGGTAAAGATGCATTTGGAGTTTATACTCCAGTGATTACTGTAATCCAAAATAAATTCCCTTCCTTTATTTTCTCTCTCTTCTTTCATGCCTTAAAGTGCTCTGGAGCCCCTCTCTCTTTAAACACCCCATACTCTTTCTTGATATTCATTCACTAGCTTTTCCATCTTTTCCTCTTAGAGGGCCTCCTTTCCCACTTTATCATGTAGCTTAAATTTTTTCCCTGGAGAAAACATAACCCTTTCTCTTTAGGAGGAGGAAAATAGACTACCCAAATGGCAAATGGACACAGAAGGAGGGCTGTGAACATTCTCATTGCTGATTTTTATTCTTTCTGCTTACATGACTTGGCACATTGAGGCAGATCATTGGCTCTTCAGGTAGAAATATTTGGAAACTTTGGTAAAATATTTGGAAATATTTTAGTTCTTTTGGCTCTCTATCCTTGTGCCCTATAATTCTAACCACAATTTGTTTAATATGACATCTGCTTCCATCACCATTGTGACCTATTTATGCAGTGTAATATGGCTTTACTTATTTATGTAGGAGGCTCCATCACACTGCTGATTCATTTTGAAATTACAGTTCACTTAGCTTCTAGTGTTACCCAGTTATTTGTATAATCAGCTTTTGGATCTAATTCAAAGATTTTACATTTGTTCCTAAAATTACATTTTGTCACTCTAGCTTATGAAGGTTTTTAGAAATTGATTGCTGTTACCCAAGATTCCATCTATTGCTCCAATCATCATGTCATCTGTGGAATTTGATAGGAAGGCCATCAGTGTGCTCACCCAAACCTTTGATAAATATGTCAGAAAGGACAGGGCCAGGGAAGAACCCTGAGGCACACCACCAGAAAACTCCCTTCAGGTTGACATGGAATTAGCATTCTCGGACAGGACTGTTCAATTATTGATGAAGTCACCTGACTGCACGTGTATCTACTCCATATGTCTGCACATTATACACGAGGTTTTCATGAGAAACACTGTCAGATTCCTCGCTGAAATACTAACACACTGTGTGCACAGCGTTTCCTCGACCTACCGGATTAGTAAATCCATGTATTATGCAGTTCCACTCCGGTTTCAAATGACAAAATTTCAATTTAAGCTAGAATAAGCAAAAGAGATCATTTATCAATTCACCTAACTTGTATTCCAGGAGCGCACTGGCTCTCTCTGCCCTCGGCTCTGCCATCCACAGTGTTAGCTCCGTTCGTTCGTTGTCTCCGCACTTCCGGAATCAAGATGGCTACCGGGAACTAGCGGCTTTCTCCCAACGGTCACTGTAACCTCCCGGAAGTGAGTCTCAGCGTCCCTGACAGGATCATGAGCCCACCGCTAAGACAAACCCAAAGAGATGGGAAGGTCTGAGTAGCCAGCCCGGGTCACACGCCTACTCTCGAAGCTGGAGCTGGACTCTGCTTCACCCAAATTACAGAACCCAAGAAAACGTCAAATATAACAATGCCATCAGCTCTGAGAAGAATGAGCGGAGGGGAATGTGGGGAGTGAGAGGGGGGCGTAAGAGGGGGGAGCTATGTGTGTTTATAACTGATCCATGTTGTGGCACAGCAGAAATTGACACAACAGTGTAAAGCAATTATACTCCAACTGAAAAATAAATGTAAAAAAACAGAGTACTATCGAGAGAAGAAGAGTGAATGGATATATTCTATACCAGACAAAAATATCTTGGCCCTCAGTGTAGGCTCCGAAGTATCTTCTCAGGAGCCTCACAACTCAAGGATTACTCACATTATACCCACATTTATATAATCAATTATTTTATACATATATTCACAGACATACATGGAATATATATATATTGAACTATGTATGTATGGTGCATATGTATATCCAACTGTTACACAGTTGGAAGCAATACCCTATCTGGATAAACAGAGTATCATTAGAAGTCTATTTTCATAGGGATGACTACTGAGTGCTCTCCAATCTGCAGCTGGCTGACTGACTTCAAACCCAGCCACCACAGAAATCTGGGCAAGGGAGTGGTCTACAGATGAGGGGTGAAGGTATCATGTATTTGTGGTGAGCTGTCTTGAAATAAAGAGCTCGTTTCCTGGTACTGATTCATTTGGATGGCAACAGAAGTACGTGATCCAAAATACAGTGGTCTTTAAGAAACAGGAAATATCAGAGCTGAACACTATAAGAAGAAGAAACTCTGTTGTGGCTTTAATATATCTATTACAACTCAGGGCTGAATGGCTTTTTCAGAGATGGATTCTCTGAAGGCACTTAATGATCTAATTGGTTTTGTCACCAAGGTACTTTTCTGTGTACTTTATTTTATTTGTTCCAACTGCATTCGAGTTCGTGGAGAAGTCTCACTCACTTGTGCAAATCTGCTAATGAGAGTCCAGCAGTGGGAAGTGGAGAAAACGCTTTAAGGGAACACTCTAAAGGGATGCTCTTGCCGGGGATGATCTTGGCAACTTTTATTTCATGGAGTTGTTCTAGAGTCATTTATAACCAGACTCAAGGACTAAATAAGGACATTTCAGGTCTGACTGCCTGAATAGCTTTCTCATTTCTATGCTGTTAGGCATCCTAGAAGGAAAACCAACAGCAACAAAGGCAAGATCCCTGCCCACCGCCCCCTGCTTGACCACCCAAAACAATACGAGGCCCTGGCCAGGACTCTAAACCTCTATACAGTCTGGGTAGTGTCTGCTTCTTTCCTGTTCATATTTTACAGATGTCCTGCCTTTTGTGTTAGACAAACTTGGTGTTATCACAGTCAATATCTAGGCAGCAGTAGAATCACCATACCTTTCTTACACTGAATGATAGATAGGCTGGCAGCAGAGAAATAACAAGAGGCTTGTCAATTGTCAGGAATATATTAAGCTTTTCCTGAAGGTAGTAGATTTAAGAATGAAAGCAAAAATCTGTTGGGAATTTTGCTGCTATGCTGTGCATATTAGTACATGAGGGGACCGCCCTCAGAAAATGTAGGGTAACAGTGGATATCTTAGAAATCCAATAGAGAAGACACATAAGTCCCATTTTTTGACAATAGAGCCAACCATGTAACTGTAGGAGTTTTGGAGAATCCTAGCACTTTCCAAACTGATCAATAACATTAAATGCTGCAGTTAAGTCTGACAAAATGAAACTAGAAAGAACATATCAATGAACACAAAGAACCTGATCATTATCACTCCTAGGATGTAAAGAGCAACAAAATTGTAATGTATCTGAGGGTTTCACTGTTAGAAAATAGGGCAGAATCTTAATTTCCTTCCCCATTTTCACAATAAGAAATACAGTGCTCCAGGCACTATGGCATTAAATATTGATATGGAGTCACTGTATAGTAGGTTTTCCTTCTAAGAAATCAATAAATTCTTAATGAAGAATAGGGAGACAGAGCCCAACATGAATGGATAATTCATTCAAATACAGTTGACTTTTGTCTTTAGAGTTATTCTTTTTCCATATTACATAATAAATGATTTTCTTTGGAATTTAATTTTTCTGATGGTGACACATACATATCTAATAAAACTTCATGGGTTCTAAATGGACATTCTTGGAAAGCTTTCACTTGGCACAAATAAAAAGTTTGCAGGGAACTGCCTTAACACCTACATTTTATGTGGGGTTAATCAATAGTGCCCACTAAGGATTAAAAAAAAACATGGTTGGCTGCATGGCTTCTGCTCCGGCTGCTTTCTGAACCCTTTGAGGCTATCAGCATTCTCTGCGCTTCTAGGGAGAAGTGGAGAGAACAGAGTTCTGGAAGGAAGAGGGCGCTGAGATGTTCACCTGCATCAGAGCTACACGGAGTCACCGAGGTGTGCCATTGTCAAGAGTTCAGTTCTGTTCACTTTGGCTCATAAGTTTTCCACTGAGCACTAAAGTACAAAGGTGTAACGAGAGCCAGAGTTAGGAAAGGTATAGAAGACATGATTCCGGGTACATATCATCTCCGACTTACTCAAAGCACATACGCATAAGCTGAATAGTCAGGGTCAATGAGCGATGATAGTACATATTAAGCTACATGCAGAGATGCTAAGTGGGTGAAGTTAATCTTTGAACTAAAGTGTAAAGAAAAGGACAAGGTTATCTTTGAGCTTTGCACTCACCTAAGGTATCACTGAAACATTCTCCCAACCGAGATGTGCTGTAGGAGTTTTGCATGAAGAAATCCAATGGGGAACACTCTTGGTAAGTTAAAAAGCTGTGTTTTCTGGAACTGAGCATGTATTTTTCTGGAGATTTCAGCAGAGTGCTGGGAGGATGGCCAATGAGACGTTCCAGGCAACTTGCAGATGATCTCTAACCAGCTGACCCAAAACTGGAGGGTAACCCAGGCCTTATTTTGCTGTCCCCCATAGAATCCCAAGGACAGAAGAGCCTAGCAAGATACAGTCCATAGGGTTGCAAAGAGTCGGACATGACTGAAACCTGTGCACACAGGCATTCCGAGATCACACCAAAACCTGGGAGCTTACATGAATCCCAGAAAAACAGGATCTAACTATTCCAGTCTGAAGATGCTGACCCTTCTCATTTACTGAGTCCATGACAGCCCTCTGAAGACTTGTGACTCTGCTGTTCTGAGACATGGTAGCATGAAGGAATCTTTGCTAAGGCTCTGAACACGATCTCATCCCCTGGGTAGACCCTAAAGCCAAGGTCTGTGAGGTTGTCTTTTTGGTGGTGGGGTGGGGCAGGGGGAGGTATTGCCATAAAGAACATCCTCAATTCTCTATGACAGCGAACTCTAAGCCTGTTTCTGAATCTGCAGGAATTCCTCTCTCTCCAATGGCTAACTTCAAAGTCTTCAGGGAACTCAGGTTTCAAGAAAGTGCCTTGCAAGGTATCAGTCAATACAAATTTCCTTCCAAGGAAGAAGAGCGCCAAAAGGCTTGGCTGCCTTGTAGAACGGGGTAGGGAAAAACAGATGAGGAGATCTCTAATTAATTAATATTTTACAGTGCTCTCCTGCCACACCTGGGTATTTGGAATTTTTCTTATAGACAATGATGCTTTAAGTGGTGAAATGAGTCTTCTGAGAGCAAGGTGAAGAATGGATGGAGAATGGGACACATTATTGAGAAACCAGTTAGAAGCATATTGCCAAAATCTAGACTGTTATGCCCGATGTCCGAATCCCCGAGCAGGAAGAGAGAAGATTTCCAAGACAATGCAACTCGCAGGAAGGGAAGTTTATTACTGACTTGAGCCAGGACTCCCTGCCGCAACCAAAGCAGTGGTACAGGTCAGAAAGCCCCAAGCCCAACCTGTTACACAAATTTATAGAGTGAGAAGCAGACTGGTTACACGTTTGCAAAATAATTTCATTGGTCAATACTTTTGCGCGGGCGGGACTTTACTGGGGGTTTTCGCCCCGTTCCTAATTTCCTAATTGGCAAACATCGGTGAAAGCTAATTGGTCCTAATTGGCAAACAGTGGTCATTGTTAAGCGAAAGCTACCTGATAGTAGGAAGGCCTACTCCTAATCTAAGTTGCGTTACTTCTGCTCGCCTCACATAGACCTGATGTGAAAGACCCTGGATCTTAGTGGTGGTGGTGGACACAGGAAGCAGGACAGACATTAGAATTCTATAGAGAAGGCTTTTATCACTGACTAGATACAGAAATTATAGGAGAAGGAGGAGCCAAAGGCAAATATGAGCTTTCAGGTCTTCAGTTCAGTTCAGCCGCTCAGTCGTGTCTGACTCTTTGTGACCCCATGAACCGCAGCACACCAGGCCTCACTGTCCATCACCAACTCCTGGAGTTCACCCAAACCCATGTCCATGGAGTCGGTGATGCCATCCAACCATCTCATCCTCTGTCATCCCTTTCTCCTCCTGCCCTCAATCTTTCCCAGCATCAGGGTCTTTTCAAATGAGTCAGCTCTTTGCATGAGGTGACCAAAGTATTGGAGCTTCAGCTTCACCATCAGTCCTTCCACTGAACACCTGGGACTGCTCTCCTTTAGGATGGACTGGTTGGATCTCCTTGCAGTCCAAGGGACTCTCAAGAGCCTTCTCCAACACCACAGTTCAAAAGCATCAGTTCTTTAGCGCTCAACTTTCTTTCAAGTCTTAGGGAGTGGAAAATATTGACATGGAGGGATAAGGGAGGGGAAACAGGGAACATGACGATGTGAAAGTGTTACCAAGAGAGTCAGCAAAGTGAGATAAATTGAGAGGTTGAAATTCAGGGAAAGGGGTAAGGGCTAGGGAAGAAAATGTGGGCTCACTTGAAAAAGGTGACAGTTGAAAATAGGAAGAGGAATGAGAACTCTCAAAGAGAAGGAGAGAGGAAACCAAGGCAAGGCGGGACCCTGGTGCTCATCGGTGTTTGGCGCGGGAAGCTAGAATCCAGAACTTGTCTGACAAAAAGGAAGATGCTCTCTTCAGGGCTCTGTCCCTGAAGGCTTAGGGTCTCGTCAGGGTCAATGAAAACCGGAAGCCTCAGAAGGGACAGGAAGAATGGCCACGTCCTTTAGATGAAGCTAGAAAATGAATGTTAAAAGATACTGGAAATTATCCTCCAATTAAAAATAAAAAAATTTTTAAAGTTATTGGAGTAGGTTTCTAGCATTTTTGTGAGAAAAGACTTAGAGTGAGAAATAGGATGAAATTAGAACACTCCCTAACATCATACACAGAAGTAAACTTGAAATCGATTAAAGACAATGTAGACACTCTAAAACTCTAAAACTCTAAAAGTGGGGTGGGATGAATTGGGATCTTGGGATTAACATGTACACCCTACTATGTATAAAACACTCTAAAACTCTTAGAGGGAAACACAGGCAGAACACTCTTTGACATAAATCACAGCAAGATCTTTTTTGACCCACCTCCCAAAGCAATAAAAACAATAAAAACAAAAATAAGCAAATGGGATCTAATTAAACTTCAAAGCTTCTGCATAGCAAAGGAAACCGTAAACAAAACAAAAAGGTAACCATCAGAATGGGAGAAATATTTGCAAACAAAGCAATTAACAAGGGATTGCTCTCCAAAATAAACAAAGAGCTCATGCAGCTAAAAAAAGAAAGAAAGAAAGAAAGAAATCCAATCAAAAAGTAGTCAGAAGACCTAAATATACATTTCTCCAAAGAAGACATACAGATGGCTAAGAGGCACGTGAAAAAATGCTCAACATCCGCAGTTGTTAGAAAAATGCAAATCAAAACTACATTTTGGACATCATCAAAAAATTTACAAACAATAAATTCTAGAGAGGGTCTGAAGAAAAGGGACCCCTCTTACATCTTTGGTGGAAATGTAAATTGACACAGTCACTATGAAGAACAATATGGAGGATCCTTAAAAAACTGAAAATAAAACTACCGTATGATCCAGCAATCCCTGCCTTGGCATATACCTGGAAAAAGCCATAATTTGAAAAGATATATGCACCCCAGTGTTCACTGCAGCACTATATACAATAGCCAGGACATGGAAGCAATCTAAGCGTCCATCAACAGAGGAATGCATAAAGAAGATGTTGTACAGATACACAATGGAATATTACTCAGGCGTAAAAAGGAACAAATCTGTGCCATTTGCAGAGATGCGGATGGACCTAAAGACTGTCACACAGAGTGAAGTAAGAAAGAGAGAAATATCAAGGTTAACAGGTATATGTGAAATCTAGAAAAATGGTACAGCTGAACCTATTTGCAAACCATAAATAGAGACACAGACACAGAGAACAAATGTATGGACCTCAAAGGGGGAAAGTGGGGTGGGATGAATTAGGATCTTAGGATTAACATGTACACCCTACTATGTATAAAACAGATAACTAATGAGAACCCACTGCATAGCACAAGCAACTCTACTTATTGTGGTGACCCAAATGGGAAGGAAATCCAAGAAAGAAGGGATATACATGTACAAACACCTGATTTACTCTGCAGTGCAGGAGAAAGAAGCATAGCATTGTAAAGCAACTCTACTCCAATAGAAAATGAGGGGAAGAAAAAGAGATAGGACAATAACTAGAGGGTGTCACGGAAAGTTGGCTTAAAGCTCAACATTCAGAAAACTAAGATCATGGCATCTGGTCCCCTCACTTCATGGCACATAGATGGGGAAACAGTGGAAACAGTGTCAGACTTTATTTTGGGGGGCTCCAGAATCACTGCAGATGGTGACTGCAGCCATGAAATTAAAAAACACTTACTCCTTGGAAGAAAAATTATGATCAACCTAGATAGCATATTAAAAATCAGAGACATTACTTTGTCAACAAAGGTCCATCTAGTCAAGGCTGTGGTTTTTCCAGTGGTCATGTGTGGATGTGAGAGTTGGACAGTGAGGAAAGCTGAGCACCGAAGAATTAATGCTTTTGAACTGTGGTGTTGGAGAAGACTTTGAGAGTCCCTTAGGCTGCAAGGAGATCCAATCAGTCCATCCTAAAGGAGATCAATCCTGGGTGTTAATCGGAAGGACTGATGTTGAAGCTGAAACTCCAATACTTTGGCCACCTAATGCAAAGAGCTGACTCATTTGAAAAGACCCTGATGCTGGGAAAGATTGAAGGAAGGAGGAGAAGGGGACGACAGAGGATGAGATCGTTGTATTCATAACTGACTCAATGGACATGGGTTTGGGTGGACTCCGGGAGTTGGTGATGGACAGGGAGGCCTGGTGTACTGCAGTCCATGGGGTCGCAAAGAGTCGGACATGACTGAGCAACTGAACTGAACTGAACTGTTACAGAATAAATGGAAGAATTGTTTCTTCTTTTCATGTACTTCAAGAAAATATCTTTTCTGAGGGGCAGAAGTATCAGATACATACTGTTTAAGGAAATCAACAGATTTTTATAACATTTTGTCATTTGTAGATAGTTAAAAAGGAATTTGCTTGCCCAGATGATTTGACTTAGGCTGCACCATGACTCAGCAAATGATGAAATGTCCATTTTTGTGGCTTTCTGAAAGAGACATTCACCAGCACGGCCTGGTCGGCGAATGACAGCAGGCTCTTCATTCCCTGCTGTCATCATGGTTACTAAAGCTGACCACTCCTGCCCAGTGGCTGTCAGTTCACTGCAGAAGATACAAGAAAGAGAGCAAGAACTTGGAAAGGACATGGATTTCAGTCCCACAGAGATCTGAAGGGCTGGATCTAGACGCGTGCTCTTTTTCAGAATTTGGATCAGAAATAGGCAGAGATGGAGTCTTGGAGAAGAACAGTGCCTCTGGCATTATGACTCACCATTGAAGGATTTCATTAGGAGGGAAAGGACATGTCCTTCAGCCAGTCAGGAGGAAATCACGACTGTCTGCTCATTCCACCAAATCCTGCAGAATTTAGCTGGAGCGGGTAAGAATCTGGGGGTGGAAACTTCGACACTGTAATGATTTCCTTGCCTAAATCCAATCTTTTCTAATTCAAGTCATGAAAACACATATTTTTAGGTGGATTGATAGACATACACACATACAGAGTGCATATATATTATCTTTTCATAAACATTTACCTGTCAGTGTCTGTAACTTAGGGTGCCTTTAAATAAAATCTCAACTGAATTAACCTAAAGTAAAATGTTCTCTATACGAGCTCCCAGAAGAAGATGAATCCTAAGAAGGACTACTTAAATTCATTCCAGAGAAAATGGAGAATAAATGAGAATACCAGGTAGAGTTAGAGGGTTATTTTGATGAACTGATTTCTATATAATGTGAAGGAAGATTAGAGCTCGTAGGGTTCTGCATTTTAAAATAAATCACTGCATGGAGGCACAGGAAATACGACTAAGAATTTTGTTCTGATGGCTGGTTAACACTTTCCACTCTTTAGACAATTGAAAATTTAAGAAGGAAAGCCCAGTTTCGGCTGTCCCTTCACCCATTCAACAACAGCAAAAAAAAAAAAAAAAAAAAAGATATTGAGGGCATCCCCTGAACCAGGAATGATGTCAGGCTTCAGGACAAGATGGTGAACAAAAAAGGCCTTTCTCACTCCTGGAGCTGAGAGGCTGGCAGGGGACGGGGAGGGCAGGAAACAATGCCGATGAATGTGCAATTACAAACTGAGATAAGTGCTTTGGAAGACGAGGATGGAGCCCTCTGCAAAGCAAAGAACAAAGAACTGGGTGGGGTGGGAGGCAGTGCAGGGGGAAACGAAAGTCTTCCCTGAGAAAGGTCTGTTTGAGCTGAGATCTAAGGCACCAGGTTGAGTTAAAGCTAACCAAGGAATTGGGGGGTGAGGGGGGCGGGAGCCGCTGACACCCAGAGAAGACTCCGCGCAAAGGTGGACCCCCCTACCCCCACCATGCACAACCCCTAGAGGGGCCTGGCGGGGCAGCTCCTAGTTAAGGATTTGGTCTTTATTCCGAGAGCAGTGGGAAGCCATTCAGGGGTTTTAAGCAGGTTGCTGACACGATCAGATGTGTGTTTTGAAAAGAACACTGGCGGCGGTGTTGAAAACAAATTGGAAAGACAGTTGTCTAAAAGGCATTGTTTCATGAAGCAAATGCTAAGTCTTGCAGCTGTCACAACGACTTTCCTGTGGTCACCTGACCCCACTCATATTTTTCGGCATCCTGTGGACATTTGGAAGCTATTTGAGGTGGAGGCTTAAGAATTTCTTGATCCCAGATTACTACCCGATTATGTCAACGTTTGGGCTAGAGACACAACGCCTTTCTGTCTGCGCAGAGTTTTGATGGGCATAACTAATCACCGCGCTTGCCTGCGATCGCACAAACAAGGCCTCACAAACAAACTTCGCGTTTTACAGTCGGGCACGGGGTCGCATTCCCCTCCTCCTGGGTCTGCCTCTCTACTTGTAGACGCCCATCACCTTTCCGGTCGCCCTTCTGCATTTTGACTGTCCATGTGGCTCCCCCTGTCTCTGGCTCCCCCGGTTTCTCATCAGCCCCAGGCTCCCCAGAGAGCCATTTCAGCGGTCCCCTTGCTGCGGTGTGTGATTGAGGACAGCAGGGAGGGCGCTGGCAAGAGAAGGTGTGCACTAGGGTACCAGGCGGGCTGCAGGCATCCTGTTTTGCAACTTTATTGCAGAAAGGCCTGATTGCAAAAGCCCGTTTCCCAAATTTCAACTCCGTTCAGTTCAGTTGCTCAGTCGTGTCTGATGCTTTGCGACTCCATGGACTGCAGGACGCCAGGCTTCCCTGTCCATCACTAACTCCTGGAGTTTGCTCAAACTCATGTCCATTTCAACTAACCCAGACTAAAACCATGAGTGTGCAAAGTACCCTCCCCAGAACCCTGTGCTGCCCCCAGGTTGACACGGGAGCAGCCCAGGACCCCGAGGAGGGGCGAGCCGCAGTGTAGGGCTGGGGGAACCCGCTGAAGTTCCTGGAGGACGGGAACCAGGCAGGTCCTGATGACCCCAGCCTGAAGAACCGACCTTTCACCACACCTGCTGTGAAATGTTGCTGCCGAGCCTATGTGCCTTGGGGAGCATCCAAAACCTACCTCCACCATGTGAAAACCTCTCTTCAAGGGCAAGCGGCCATCACTTGGTGTTGCTAACATGGCTTTGATTGTTACATCTTCCTTATATGGGGCCTAAGCTGACTTCTCCCATCACTTCCACTAACTTGAGCTAACAGTGGCCCCTGCCACCACATAGAAGGGGAATCCGTCCTCGACAAGGCAGCCGTTTAGTACTTTCAGGGTGTTGTTACGTCTCCTCCATCCTCCCCATGCTAAAGCTCCCTGTTTCCTGCATGGGACCTGTTGTCCTGGCTGTACTTCTCTGAACTAGACAAGAGTTTGAAAAACACTCTTCTTGAGACATGTGATTGGCTGGTTAAACAAGCTGCTCTCCCTCAGGTTTATTCTTGTATCCCTTCTTTTCCAAGCAGTTCTTTTTCCGTCTGCATGCAAAATTTGAAATAGACCCCCGTAGCTTTTCCACCATGAGAAAGATGATTAGTCTCTTTGTTTAGGCACGAAAAAATCTAATAACTCCGTAACTCCAGTCCCACTCCCCCTAGTTTAGCCCACATTCCAAATACATGTCCGGCTGAGGGCCTATACCCCGGCCCTGCTCAGATCTGCCCCAGTCTATGACGCCTGGAGCTGGGAACAGTGTGCTTGCATGTTTCAGAGCTCTTCCCCTCGCCCGCTGCTGTTCCTAAGCACCCGCGGGCTGGGCTGGGGGAGAGGAGACCAGGAGAGTCTGGCCATCCAGTTAGACCCGTGGTGTCTCTGGGCCTAAGAGACGCGCAGTGTTGATTCTCCCTCTTACGTGCCAACTTTGCCTGTTCCTCTGAGATGTTCAGCTGGTGACCTCTAAACCCCTGCTTCTCAAACTGTGGTCTGCAAACTGATGACATTATCATCACCTGGGAGCTTGTCGGAAGTGCACATCTGGGGGCTCTTCTTTTCTGAGGAATCAGAGCCTCTAGGAGTGTGGCCCAGGAGTCTGTTCTAACAAGTCCTCTAGCTGTTTTCACTCTGGTGGCTCAGACAGTAAAACATCTGCCTGCAATTCGGGAGACCTGAGTTTGATACCTGGGTTGGGAAGATCCCCTGGAGAAGGAAATGGCAACCCACTCCAGTAATCTTGCCTGGAGAATCCCATGGACTGGTGGGCTATAGTCCACGGAGTCGCAAAGAGTCAGACACGACTGAGCGACCTCACTTTCACCAGGTGTTTCTGATGAAGGCTACAGTTGGAGCAATGCTGATCTAAACAACGTGACTTCCCTGTGACTCAGACGGTAAAGTGTCTACCTACAATGCGGTTCAATCCCTGGGGTAGGAAGAGCTCCTGGAGAAGGAAATGGCAACCCACTCCAGTATTCTTGCCTGGAAAATCCCATGGACGGAGGAATCTGGTAGGATCTAAACAACAGTTCCTCTTCTTCACTGGTCACTAACAACCTTTTCCACTCTCTGGGTGTCGGGCACATGGAATCTGCACATCTGTGCTCTCCTGCTGAGCTGAGTCCACCAATAAACCCCGGAAACTACCCTTTCTCTGCAGCTAAAGGCAGCACGCATCCCTTCCAACATTGTCTTCTCATAGCTGTACCCCTCAGGGATCCCTGCACCCAGATCGCCTGTCTTAGATTTCCAGGGACATATAGATGGGATGTCTCCGTGTCCCAAACTTCAGGACATAAGAGCCAGGCTAGCAAGGTGTTCTCTTGAAGCCTCCCTCTCAGCTTCAGGAACAGGCTATGCCCTGCTCCTTCTCCTTTGAGGCGGGTGACGAGCTCATGCTGGCCAAACTGGAGCTATGATCTGCTGACATGTTCCACGTAAGTCACCCAGCACACCCCTTTGGACATGGGAGGACTCTGATCACTCTTGCACTGCTATTCGTGTCCTTTGGGGTCTACTGAAAAAACCCAAGATAACAGTAGAGTTATATTTAACGTCTTTTTGAACAAGGCAACAAAAACTCAATCCTGCTGAGTGATTGTCCTTTGTTCTGCATGCTGCTTTTAGCAATGCAATCCAAGTTCACACTGGCCACATCCCAGCATGATATATAATGGATATATTGTCAACTTCCTTAAGTGATTTTTCCTCATGCTCTTCTCAAGTCATGTCTTCCCAAATTTATTCTTAGTTGGGTCCTTGTGTCAGTTTTAAAGCTGACTTAGGCTTCTCTTCATATTTACCATGGACAGGTGGCATTCCTAACTTCTTGTAATCATACATTGCTGAGCTCATGGGACTTTCCAGACATTCACTAGCCTAGTATCTAGACGATCTGTCCAACTATGCTATATACCCTTAGGTTAAATCATCACTGCTGCCAGTATTCCTAGAATTTTTCCTTCTTGGTGATAAGAAATAAGAATCAATTACTAACTTCCTCTACATCTGAGAGGTGAAATCATCAACAAAACGAATGAAGAACTTTTCTGACGTCCTGCTGTCATTACACTGAATGTCCTACAGACCCTCATTCTGAGTCTCCTAGTTGGCCTCTCACTGCTGCGTAGCAATCAACTTCTTAACTGATCTTTCTTGCTTCTCTATGGAGCTTATGCCAACTCTCTTTTACCCCTTAAAATCTGGGCACCATTTATTCCCATTATTACTCATAGATGGCTTCTCATCCATTTAACGAAAGTATTAATGTCATTCAATATGAGCTCCCTCAACTTCCCTCCTCTTGATTGCAAAATCTTCCATAATTTCATTCTTTTACATTCTCCCTGTTATTATCTCAGAAGACATACCTCTTATGCTTGCTAAGACCATGCATCCTTCTTTGCCATCTGTTCTCATCCTCTTTGGGACTTTCATTCCTTTCGCCTCCTTTCGTCTCATATCCTACAGACAAATCAACAAGAAAGCAGCCCTAGACCCTCAAACGGCCATCAGGTCATTTTCCTTTGCTTCAGGCCTGTCGAGTCATCTCAGCTCACTTTTCTCCATTCTCCTGAGAACTTTCCAAAGTTGATCAGTGATCGCCTAACCATCAAATTCACAAGCTTTTTGTCATTTTTCTTCTTCTAGGAACCACAGACTTTTCATGTTATATTTTGTACTCTTGACTCTCCGCTGGGCACATAAGTCCTCAATATAGATCAGTCTTGTCATACTGGCATCGGCTTCAAAACTGATCTCTCTACTGAAAATCTCTTTATTAATTGCACATTCTACTGCCAGAACCACCTTTTTTAAAAAAAGGAAATTTGAACTTTACTTAAATATTTTAAATAATCTAGCCCCAACCTCCATTTCTAGCCTGGTTGCCTATTTCTTGACACACCAACAACCAAAGTGGATGACTCAGAATGGAACTATTTCCCTCTTCTCCAAACAAAATGCATTTATTTCTTCAAGCCTTTGATTGTGATGTTTTTTCACTTTGAACTTCTCTTCCTTCGTAGTTCTTTATGTCACAGCACTCCTTGTTCTCTAAAACTTCTCACAAATGCTACTTCTTCTGTGAAGTCTTGTCCAATTCTATTAAATGAGTGACTTCTTTCTCCTCTAAACTTCTACAGCCTTTCGGCATCCCTTATGCTATACATGCAAATACACAAATGTGAATAATTACTAAATTTAGAGAGCATCACGTTTTTCCAAAATGGCTGCATCTTTCTTACACAAGGAAAACAATATAAACTATCTTTCTCGTCTTGCATTAGTTTAGACAAGACACATCACGTGAGAACTGGGAAAACCATAATTTTCTCTAATGTTTTGCCTATAATTTATAACACAACAGAAAATATTCCTGTAGACATGTTTCAAATTTTTCCCAGATGCCATCATCTCAGTCCTGTTTGGCAATGTCTTCACGACACCTGTCATGCATCCATCCAGATGCTGAAAGAGGCTGGAGGACAGGGACTAAAATGATCAGCAATTTTGGAAATAGGCCCTAGGTGGAAGTAATTTATATATGAAGGAGAGGAAGGAGAAGCAGGAGGAAAAGGGGGGTGCACTACTTGACTCAGAAAAGGTAGGGGCAGGAAATGTTAGTTATTAGTCTCTGAGTGTCTAAAGAAACTGTTACATGAGAGACAGTGAGCAGTTGTCCCACGTGCCCACTCAGAAGAGGACAAACGCCTTGGGCTATTGCACGAGAGATTACAAAGAGACAGTGGTGTAAGTCTCTGGACTATAAAGTTGATAAAATTGTGGGGTATGATAACATGCTGTCAAAAAAAGGGAGGAGAGACCTTGTTCCACACTGGGGTCAGGGTGAGGCCCTGGCTGAAAGAAAGGATACTAAAGATAAGGCTATTTATGGGGTTTTATTCTGATGAAGTCATTCATAGAGAGGAATGATTCTTTATTACCCAGTATATGAGAAAGCCCTTTGAGAAAACATCAGTTCAGTCGCTCAGTCATGTCTGAGACTCTTTGTGACCCTATGCATTGCAGCACGCCAGGCCTCCCTGTCCATCACCAATTCCCAGAGTTTACCCAAACTCATGTCTGTCGAGTTGGTGATGCCATCCAGTCATCTCATCCTCTATCGTCCCCTTCTCCTCCCGCCCCCAATCCCTCCCAGCATCAGGGTCTTTTCCAATGAGTCAGCTCTTTGCATCAGGTGGCCAAAGTACTGGAGTTTCAGCTTCAGCATCAGTCCTTCCAATGAACACCCAGGACTGATCTCCTTTAGGATGGACTGGTTGGATCTCCTTGCAGTCCAAGGGACTCTCAAGAGTCTTCTCCAACACCACAGTTCAAAAGCATTAAGTCTTCGGTGCTCAGCTTTCCTCACTGTCCAACTCTCACATCCATACATGACCACTGGAAAAATCATAGCCTTGACTAGACGGACATTTGTTGACAAAGTAATGTCTCTGCTTTTTAATATGCTATCTAGGTTGGTCATAACTTTCCTTCCAAGGAGTAAGCATCTTTTAATTTCATAGCTGCAATCACCATCTGCAGTGATTTTGGAGCCCCCCAAAATAAAGTCTGACACTGTTTCCACTGTCTCCCCATCTATTTCCCATGAGGTGATGGGACCGGATGCCATGATCTTAGTTTTCTGAATGTTGAGCTTTAAGCCAAATTTTCACTCTCCTCTTTCACTTTCATCAAGAGGCTTTTTAGTTCCTCTTCACTTTCTGCCATAAGGGTGGTGTCATCTGCATATCTGAGGTTATTGATATTTCTCCTGGCAATCTTGATTCCAGCTTGTGCTCCTTCCAGCCCAGTGTTTCTCATGATGTACTCTGCATATAAGTTAAATAAGCAGGGTGACAATATACAGTCTTGATGTATTCCTTTTCCTATTTGGAACCAGTCTGTTGTTCCATGTCCAGTTTTAACTGTTGCTTCCTGACCTGCATATAGTTTCCTCAAGAGACAGGTCAGGTGATCTGGTATTCCCATCTCTTGAAGAATTTTCCACAGTTTATTGTGATCCACACAGTCAAAGGCTTTGGCATAGTCAATAAAATATAAGTTAGGAATATCAATCTATACTCAAGGAAGGAAGAAGTGTTCTGAGAATGTGACGCTGTGGCCAGATACCATCACAGAAGTGACATTTGCTCTCCTTGGGTCGCCCACTTCTTAGCACCATGACCCTGGTTAAGTTACTCAATGGCTCCGAGAATCAGTTTTCTCATCCGCAAAATGGAGATAACAGCTTCTCCTCTGTCACAGAGGCGTGAGTAACCTCTGAAGAGATGCTCAAGAAATGCTAAATGTGTATTATTTTATTAGATATGTGGCCCTTTCTAGGTATGATGTTAGGCATATTCCCAATCATTATCTGCTTTACAGAGCAATCATCCAAGTCCTATATAAAAGAGATGCTATGATGACTTTTCACCAGAGTTATGTTCTTTAATTAAAAATGAAAGCCCTAGGTATCAAAGACCAGCCTGCTGAGTTTCCTTACCTTTCCCAACCATGAGACATTTCCCTGCTGTCTGCAGCACACCTTTGACGTCTGGGACAGAAGACCAATTTGCCTTTACCCCTGTGTGGTTCCACCTGTCACCGTCAGTATGTGATCTTTATAAAATTAAACTGAGAGGGCACCAACTTTTTTTCTCCATGTTTTCTACCAAAGCCATCAAGCTTACAAATATGGTGTCTGTTTAATAAAATGAATGGATGCAAGAAAGAAAATTCCTGTATTTAACTTCACATGTTCATAACAGTATTTATACCAACTAATGTATTCATGTTTGATCTGAGCTATAACGCATTTTTCATCATTTGATCAACTTGTGACAGAAGGTTTATTTGTAGCCAGTGGTTAATACACAAAGCATATTTCCCTCTGGGTCATTGCTTCTTTCTTCCTCTGCCATTTAGCTTCAGAAAAAAACCAATTTTCTCAAGGTTCCCCGGGTGTGAATCCTTTAACTCTTCTCTGTTTATATCAAGGGAAGAGATCAACATTCTGATCTTGACAGTAGTTATTGTATATCAATATAGGCACCTGGTAAGGTTTCAATTCCCCATTTGAGAGTCAGTTCAAAAGCACAGAATGCTGAAGTTATCTATGTGGTTGTATTAGATTGTGTGTGTGTGTACACTTTCACACTTTCACTTGGATTCTCAGAAACAAAACAAAGAGTTTAGTACAAAGTGTTTTATATATAGCTCCATGCAAAAGTATATTAATGGCTATCTCTACATTAATAGTGAAATCTAAAAATCCAAACTGCATGGTTGAATTTATATGGCTGAGTCAGAAAGAGTCATCATAATTGGAATTCGGCAACATGTTTGGATGATGGAAATCAGTGGGGCATGGCAATCTTTACTTTGAGTTATACATAAAGATAGCTTAGGACTGGAATGAGGCATGCATGATGTATAAAGGAATCCTTAGACACTATGAAAATAGTTTACCACTGTGAAGAGAAAAGGGGAAGGTTAAATTACTTTGGCTATAAAACTTCATGTAATGCAAAAACCAACTGAACCAACTTTGTTTTCCAGATGTGTTCAGCACTGCATTATTGCAGAAGTTGGAGGACTATAGGAAGATGATTTCAGGGTATGCCTGATATTTTGTTACAGAAACAACAATAACAATGATAAAAGTTTTAAATGATCCTTGGATGGACAAAGGAAATACTATTGCACAGGTTTAATAAAATATCTTTTTATAGCAGATACCCTAAAACGTCAGCCTCTGGAGTAAGAACCATTCAAGTTCGAGCCCCAGCATCACCACTTACTCTCGTTGGTCCTTGAGAAAATCCTTCACCTCACTGAGTTTTAGCTTCCTCGTCTGTAAAGGCAGACCAAACAGGGCTGATGTGAAGTTTAAGTGAGCTATGAGTAAAGTTCTTAGTATAGAGTTGGGGAGAGGAAGGACTCAATAAATTGTCAGCTATAGTGTTGATAATGAAGAGGTGAAAATAATGAAGAGGAGGAGGAGGAGGAAAATGAAGAAGGAAATCAGCCAGATTCTCTATCTATAAACCTTGTTAAAAGAGACTTCCTAGAGGAAGTTATTGTCTGATGATGAAGTGTGAGAATCCTTTCCTTCTAAGGGTAATTTATATTTTAGTGAACCATTTAGGTGCAATCCTTTATCTGTCCTTGTAGGAGAATATTCATTGTAAAATTGAAATGGGGTTGTATGACTTTTGTCAGATGGAAAGAGGAATTTTTTTCACCTAGAATTAAGAACAAACTTTAAATAGGCTATTAAAAATTCTGTCCTTTGGCTAAATCCCTATATAGCTAAAAGTTTATGAAAGAGCAATTTCTTCACTCTTCCTAGTCTTCAGGACAGTGGGGATGGAGTGTAGCACATCAAAAGTCAAGATACAATGAGCAGGAGTTCTTGAAATTGATAAGCTGATCCTAATATTTATATGAAAATGCAAAAGACTTCAAATATTTGGAGCAATCTTGAACAGGAATAGCAAAGTTGGAGGATTTACATTAACTGATTTCAATATTCTGAAAAGCTGTGATAGTCAAGGCAGTGTGATAGTGGCATGAAGGTTCACAGAGCAACGGAACAGAACACAGAACAGGAGATACCCACTCGGGGGGGGTCACTTGATTTTTGGCAGAGGGGCCAAACTAATCCAACAGGAAAAGGAAGTTCTTATCCATAAGTGGTACAGTAAATAAGAGGAAATAAGTATCAATAAACTGGATATCCATAAGGAAAAAAAGTGAACCTTGACCTCCACCTCACATTATACACATACTAAACAGGAAAACTAACACCATAAACTTTTAAAAGAAGTCATATGAGAATATCTTCATAATCTGGGGTAGGCTCAGGGTTTCTTCAAAGAAATAGGACAAAGAAACACTAACCATCAAATTTTTTTTGATAAATTAGACTTCATTAAATGAAAAATTCTTCTGTCCAAAAAAAAAGACACTTCTAAGAAAATAAATAAGCACACTGAAGACTGGGAGAAAATGTTTGTAAAATATATATCTGACAAAAGACTGGTATCCCGCATCTGAAGAACTTTTACAACTCAGTAATATAAAGTCAAATAATTCAAAAATAAAGGGGGGAAAAGATTTGAAGATGTTGTCCAAAAGAAGATTTACTAATGGGCAATTAATCCAAAGAAGATGCTTAAGGAAAGTGCAAATTAAAACTACAATGAAATACCAATCACATGTATCCATGAAGAAGGCTAAAATAAAAGACTGACGACAGCAAAATTTGACAAGGATGTAGCGTGATTAGAACTTGAAAACATTATTGGTAGGAGTGAAAAACAGTACAGCTTAAAGCAGGTACAATCTACTTTATGACCCAGAAACTCTACTCCTAGGTATTTGAGTGAGTGAAAGTCGCTCAGTTGTGTCCGACTCTTTGCAATCCCATGGACTATACAGCCCATGGAATTCTCCAGGCCAGAACACTGGAGGGGGTAGCCTTTCCTTTCTCCAGGGGATATTTACCCAAGATAAATTAAAAACATGTGTCTAAAAAGGTTTATACAGTAATGTTCATAGCAGATTTATTCATAATAGCTAAAAAACTAGAAAAAGCCCATCAACAGGGTAATGTAAAAATAAACTCTGCCCTGTTTATACGATGGAATACTGCAATACAAAGAGGGAACACCATACTGATTGCAGACAACAATATGAACAAATCTCAAAAACAATGCAGAGGAAAGAATCCTTACACAAAGATTCTACTTACAGAAATCTTAGGAAAGGTAAAAATAATTTACGGTGGAAAGTGTCAGAACAGTGAGTGCCTGAGGGGACAATAATTGTCTGGGAAGGGATACATGGGAACTTTCTGGAGTGTGGGTAATGTTCTGTATTTGAATAGGGGTTTGGGTTATACAAGTGTCAAAACTCAGGAATGTTTCTTTAAGATTTGTGCATTTCACTGCATATAAATTTTACTTCAAATAAAAACAACACCATAAACAAATATTGAACTGTAGTTAATAATATGCATGTTGGGGGAAAGTGTACTGATGTTTGAACTGGCTTTGAAATACATCAAAAAATAAGATGGATTGCTAGATACATTGAGGGATGGATAGATGGATTGTTAATGTGATAAAGTAGCTGTAGTAAAACGTTAGTGGCACAGTCCAGGCGTGTAGGTGGGTGTTCACCTTAGAATTCTTTCAACTTTTCTCGGTGTTTGAACATTTTTATAATAAAATATTAGAAAAAGAAGTTAAGGTTGAATGGGTAGCCAAGACCCAGATAAGTGAGTCTGGTCATCTCCTGCAGCGTGCAGAAAAGAAGAGCAAGGAAGGTTTTCAGCAGGGTAATTCTAGGATCAGATTTACACTTTAGCATCATTCCTCTGCCTGAGGTGTACAAGCGCAGTCCCCAGCTTTTTCAGCACCAGGGACTGGCTTCATGGAAGACAATTTTTCCATGGACTGGGACGGGGGCGGAGATGATTTTAGGATGCTTCGAGCATGTTACATTTACTGAGTATCACTGCCTCAGCTCCACCTCAGAGCGTCAGGCATTAGATTCCCGTAAGGAGTGTGCAACAGAGACCCCTTGCGTGTGCAGGGCACAGTGGAGTCTGCTCTCCTGTGAAAAGTCTGCCGCTGACCTGACAGGAGGTGGAGTTCCGGTGGTGATACACGCGGTGGGGAACGGCTGTGAACACAGATGGGGCTTGGCTCGCTCGGCCACCACTTACCTCCACTGTGCAGCCCAGTCCCTACCAGGCCACAGGCTGGAGCCCGGGTGTCGGGACCCCTTGCGTACAGGGTGAGTCGCAGGCGGAAGGAGAGGACCTAAGTTCAGTCTAGGAGACCAGTGAGAACACGACTCCAGTTGCACACCTGAAATGTCTGACAGGGTAAAGTGAACGTGAAAGTCGCTCAGTCGTGTCCAACTCTTTGTGACCCCATGGACTACGCAGTCCATGGAATTCTCGGTCAGAACACTGGAGTGGGTAGCCTTTCCCTTCTCCAGGAGATCTTCCCAGCCCAGGGTTCGAACCCGGGTCTCCCGCCCTGCAGGCGGATTCTCCACGGCTGCGGCGCCAGGGAAGCCGGGGTGAGGCCTATAGCATCGCTTCAGGCGACGGTCAGTTACAGGGGGAGGGGCCGGAAGCGGTCCAAGATGGCGCCCGGGTGTCCCGCGGTGTTCACAGAGGGAACGCCCGGCAGCCTCTGGCGGAAGTGGAGTCAAAGCAAGTGAGGGTGGGGGGCAGCGGGTGAGGAGAGAGTCTTCATTCCGCGTCACACATGCGGGCTTTGAGGTTCTCTCTGTTCTCCGAGGTGACGGCGTCCAGGTGGCGCTAGTCCTAAGGGTCCGGCGCTCAGAGGAGAAGTCTACGTTGGAGATACGGATTTGTGATCTCATCAGCCAGATGATGATAGTTGACGTGCTGCCAATGGATGAGATGGTCCGGGGCGGAGAACGTAAGTGAATGAGCCCTGAGGGGCTTCCTGGTGGCTCAGACGGTAAAGAATCCGTGGGCACGCCCGGAGACCTGGGCTTGATCCCTGGCTTGGGAAGACTGCCTGGAGAAGGGAAGGGCAACCCACTCCAGTATCCTCGCCTGGAGAATCCCGTGGCCAGGGGAGCCTGGCGGGCTACAGTCCATGGGGTCACAAGAGTCAGATACAACTGAACGACTCACACTTTCTCGTTTCAAGGAAGAGTAGCAAGCAGATAAGGCCGAGGAGGAACGACAGAGCAATGTTTGTAGGTTTCAAAAGCACTGGGAGGAAACTTCGTACAGAGAGGAAAACAAATAACTCTGTTCCGGCTTTGGGGATGAGAAGAAGAGGACGCAGGAAAGTTTTCACAAAGGAAATGTCAATGAAACAAAACTCTGAAGGGTGAATAGAAAATTTCCCATGCAAATAAAGCAGATAAAGCAAAGGCAGGAGGGACAAAATGACAGGCCAGAAGCTCCAAGAAGCGTTAAGGGACTATCAGGCTGTGTATGTTAAACCCCAGGTTGGAGGTTACGGTTTGGCTTTTTCACCAAATATCAGCCTATTGGAATATATAGTGTTGGGTTAGGGAAGGACGATTTCTGTATTTCTACCTGATATAAACCACTAGCTTTCAACTGTGGTGCACACCACAATCCTCCGGACAGCTTGTTAAAACAGATTGCTGAGCCCCACCTCCAGAGTTTCTGATACAATAGGCATGGGTGGGCCTGGTGATTTGAATTTCTAATCAGATCCCAGGTGATGCCAGTGCTGCCGTTTCAGGGACCACAGTTTGAGGACCACTGAGAAGGCGGAGAAGAAGAGGTACCACACTAGCCCTCCCACCCCCCAGCCCCCCGAATCAGCTTCTTGGGCAGGCCTCGCCTGTCAGGGGGGACTAGTTACACTGGGAATAAAGGACTGTTTGCATCACACAGTCTTCACATCCTTCTCCCTTTCTTGGCGGACAGATCCTTCCTGTTTACTCTTCAACCTATACAAATTTTGGACAATTTCAAGGCTGGGTCCTTTTCAAGAAAGCAAACTCCTCCTCACACGACTCCCAGGGCCACCTCTGTCCACACATCCTGGTGACCCACAAAGATGAAAAACCACTGCTGTGCCCCTCTCCGCGGTCTCGGATCCTTGTGGAGCTGTTTTCCATCGATGAATCATTTTACCCTCCCGAGAAGCTGGAAGGTAGAATAAGCAAGCATGGAATGATGATGACCTGTCAACACCCCCACAGTGATTCCTGGTCTAGTGGAGACCCTGGTGGTACCACAGCCTCTCCTAGAAACTGGTGACAGCTTTTCATGTAAAATGTAGCTCCTCCTCAGTTCTGCAACACTTCAACAACAGAATCTACCGCAAATGACCCAGATTAGTCAGGAATTGTAGTCCCTCCTGGAGAGGGAAATGGCAATGCACTCCAGTATCCTTGCCTGGAAAATTCCATGGACAGAGAGGTCTGGTGGGCCCCAGTCCATGGGGTCGTGAAGAGTTGAACTGAACACACGCTGCAGCCTCCCATCCTGGATTGCAGGGCTTTAGGGCCATTGAATTTAAGATGCCTATCATGTGAGAAGGTGCTGCTTTGAACTCTCCTCCTTCCCCCTAAACCTTGAGATTGTGGGGGTCTTGGGGACGTTTCTGTGGCACATGACAGGGGAACAGAGTAGTTGATGTGTCTCCAAGGTGAGTGTCCATCTCAAGCCTCCCTGAGATGGATGGAGGAGAATAGCTAGGCTCTTCCCGCGCCCACAAGAGGAGCACATGTAGGATGGGCAAGGGGCTGAGGACTAAATTCATTTGCAGCGAGAAGCACACAGAGTGACCTGCGGGGCCCATGAGAAAGGCTATGGGGAGCAGGAAACTCAGCTCGTTAGATGATTGATCATAATCCAGAGAGGCTCTTACATCAGCTAAGAAAATTTAAATAGGGAGAAGTACACATGGTGACAGAGAGAGGGCCAAACCAGAGTGTGCTCGTGAGCTATAGCAGAGTTGTAGAAGGCATTCAACTCGAGCAGGGCCAAAGACACCAATTCCAGCATATTCTGAGAGAGCCATCATCACCAAAATACGAGGCTTCTACAGTCTAACCCATTCCTCCACCAGATCAGGTTCAGTTTTTGGTGAAGATATTAAAATTCGGGAGAGGGTAGGATTCAGAGGATCAAGGGCCCTCTCTAATGCAGTCTGAGATCTGATAGGAAAAAACAATGCAGCTGAGCCTCAAAAAGAAGCAATACAGGGAGGTGCGATAATCAGTATTTAAAAGTTTTGTCACGTGACAGAGGATGAAACTTGTGTGAATGGGTAGCTGTTACAGGAAAATGATTTTCGAGCCGGACATATAGTAAGGAACTTTGTAGAAAGTAGAACAGCCTGAGGACTTAGGAGCCTGGAGTTTGGAGCAAAGCTGCTCAGGTCTGAAGGTCCTAAGGTAACCTCAGACCAAAGGGTCACCCTCTGGGTGCCTCAGTTCTCTCAGTTCTCGGCAAAGTGACATCAAGAATAATATCTGCGAGTAGTATTGCAGTGAGATTAAAGAGCTAATAGGTCCAAAGTGCTTAGACATTGTCCGGCACATCCCAAGGGTTATAGTTGTTGAAGATCCCTGGAGAAGGAAATGGCAATCCACTCAAGTACTCTCACCTGCAAAAGTCCATGGATGGAGGAGCCTGGTGGGCTACAGTCCATGGAGTCGCAAAGAGTCGGACACGACTGAGCGACTTCACTTCACTTTTAATTTTCATTCTTGTTACTGACAGAGGTATCAACAGAAGAACAGCCTTGAGGGGTGGTGTGTCTGCTCAGGGGTTGTCTGAGCAGAGACGTGCAGGTAGGCTGGAACTCAGGGAGAGAGGAAAACAAGGAGGGCTGTGACACAGGTTGATGTTTTCAGCTCTAGGTAGACAGAGGATTTCAGAAAAACTACAAGTTTAATTCTCCACAATCTCTGTCTCCACTCACAACTGCATCATGACTACTCTCTTCTGAATGTTGTTCTTGTTTTAGTGAAAGCACGGAAACTCACTGCCATGGATACTTCCACAATTTTAATGTCTTTCAAACTGTCTATAGATGATATACATGTTTTCACATATGAATAAAAGTCAATCCTGAGAAAACGTGAGCATTTCGAATTAGGTGAGACACAGGGACACATTCATCCTTTCATTCAGCGTTTGTCAAGTCATTCATACGTCAAGCACTGGCCATATTTATATTAGTGTTCATAAGTTACAGTACCTGGCCTTCAAGGAGTTTATGATTTAGTCACATTGGCCAGAAATAAGATACAAAAGCTTAAGAACCACTCTGTGAAATAAACCTAAGAGAAGTCTTTCAATACTGAGTGAGAATCTACAATTTTGCAAATCTTGGCTTGGTAGGTAGCAGTAGCAACAGTCCTGTGGATAAATATAGTACAGAGAACAGACAAAATCAAGGCTGAAGAAATCCCAAAGAACACCACCCCCCTCTCTGGCAGCCTAGAATCAACCTTGAGTTTGTGTAACATGTTGAGTTAAAGGTCACTTTGCTTTTGAGAAGTAAAGCATGAGGGCAAGGAAGAGCAATCCCTGTGTGATGGAGCAGAGAAATGACTTCTTCAGAAAGAAAACAGAAAGCCTTTAAAAGAAAATATAATCTAAAAGAGAAAAATCTACCTGGCAAGAATAATAGCCAATGAGGTGTTAAATACATGCATTAAATTCTGATTGGATGGGGCAGATAAACAGATGGTACAAAAGATAGATTGTCAAGAATCTTTATGAAAAACTACATATTGAAATTTAGAAGCTGGATGAAAAACCTGTTGCTGAAGATAAATTTAACAAAGAATAGAGAATCTAAGAGAAACAATTTCAACCAAAGAAGTTTAAGGTAAAACAAAAATTTCTCCTGAAATCATTTTTAGTAAAATGTTGGTGGAGACTAAAGTCTTCCAGGAAGTCATTACGTAGCACTTAAGACATGTAAGTGTTCCAGCTCTCCAAAGCCAGATGGTATTCATTGTGGGGGTCCCAAGAGGACCCACATGTGAATGGCTATACTATTGGTCAGAACATAAAATACAGCCTCAATGTTATGTCCTTACCTAAACATCAGGCTCCACTGGGAGTCTTTTTCTTGAATAAAGGTTTGAGAGTTGGGTCCCATCATCTATTACTGCAGAGGAATTATTTCTGGAAATTAGAAAGGTGTCTTATTCTCAGGAGATACAAGAAATTTAAAAACCCTGAGCCTCTTGAATTCTAAAACACTTTCTTCAAAGATTAATTGAATCAATATGCCCTTATAATCGTGATATATTCTGAAGTAAAAAATAAAATCAATATTCAATTTAAATTCTTTCTGGGGAAGGACAACAAAATGGGGAGGAAAATAATCCAGCATTACTTTCTAAAAGTGATTTATATTTTTCTGGAGTTTTTTGCCCTAAATTTTGTCTCATGAATATGTATCACATCCATATTCAGGAAAGATGGTTGAAACAAAGAACTATAATACACTAATATTAAAACATTTCTTAAATTGTGGTAGCCCTACTCACAAAGATTTAGGATAGCCAAAGCCAAGCTTAATAAGAGTTAAGGTAGCCACTCTGGATTAAGACTCTAATGGAGAATGTGAGATGGATGGTCCAGTGCATGGCATAAGATTGAACAGTCTAACATTACTTTATTCTAGAATAGAGAAAAAATAATTAGAGACTTTTTGGAGCTATTTAAACACTCAGTGAAATCCGAGCAACTCCACATTTTCACCCATGTGCTAAGGGAAGAAAAGGGACATTGTATGAAGTTCATAAACAGGAAAATTAGTAAAAACATGAATTAATTTTTTTACTTTATATAGAGCGAAAACATAGAATATTGTGTTGAAGATGTTAGTGGGGAAATCATGGAGGCATACATTTTATGATCGTCAATTATATTTGTCTCCACCAGTATAAAAATAGAATTCTATTAATCTCTCTTATAGGTAATGTGGAGCTCTTAGAAACAATAAGGCATCAGTTGATCACTTACAGAAGAGGTTACATTTATTTTCCGTGCTCAGCAATATCACACACACCCATTGGTTATCATATAATGGGGTCAGTGACCTATTTATTTTGGTATTAGCAGACACTAGCGACTCATGGTACAAGATACCTGGTGAGGGGGTGGGGCTAACAATTGGTCATTTATGGGAGGTCTTTATTTCTCTTACAAGATTTTTTTTACTGGAAGCCCTTGGTCTTAGGAAGACTAGTTTATTTCCAGGGAACTGAAAGCTCTGTGTAAAATAACCTCTATTATGCATGAGATACCATCTGTCTCCAGGTCAAAGAGATGATATACTGTGTTTCAGGACACTGGTTCCTTTTAGATTAAGATAAAGTCAGACACTTGGCTTCAAGTGACTGTCTGTACCAGTCCTATACCCCAAAGTTTCCCTGTGGCCTGATGTCAGTCAGAAGTCTGGAGGGCAGAAACTCTTCCTGTGTGGCAATAATACTTCATTTTAACTGATGGCTGACATCCTCCTTAAGAGCAATTAGCACGTGGAAAACTCCCAACAATTAACCTTGGCGGGAAAATAATTGCGATTAATGTCTTTACCAGGGTCGAAGACTATCATTTCATTATGCTCATACCCTTGTTGGTACATAGATTTTGTATTAATTTGCTGATCAGGTATGGACTTCAGTCTCCGTGTACATATTTAAAATGTGTAGAAGTTGATCCTTTAAAAAACACAATCCTGTGACACCTTTCCTAGAATTAAAATGCCTGAGCAGCCCTGCCGATCCAGTTCTTCCTTTGCATATCTGACTTCTGAAAAACACACTTTCTCTTTGTAGTGCTGAAGCAAGTAGCCTTGAGCTGGAAGCAAGAGTGAAGGTCAAACAAGGGAGAAAATCCGAAATGAATCAGATACATTTCATTTTGCACAAGAATTTTCTATCACGTTTACCTCTATCGAAAAAATCAGCCTATCTTTCCAGTTTACTTTTTACCTGGAGTCAAAATTAGAGTTTGCAAATGTAAATATAGGGGGAAAGATAATTTTAGCACACGGTTTTATCACCGCCAACCCAGTGGTTTTCATAACTGAATCCCACATGCTCTGAGAATGTCATGACTGCCTTACCGTCTGTGTAGGGCAGAGTGGAACAAGCCCGTCTCCACCAGAGGTCAGAGGGAGAAGCCGGATGACCCGGGGAAGGACAGAGTGTGACCTGTTTGTGATTAAACGCTGAACAAGGTCAGTTGAGTTAGGAGAGTCGTTAAGAGTGAGAGCCAAGGACGATGCACCCTGGGGCGCAGGCATATTTCCCGAGCTTTCTCAGCTCCCTTGCCCTGAACACCAGGATGACGCCAAGGTTGCTAGCTGCTCTTTCAGAGCAGGGCATACATGCTCCTTCCTCAGGGTAGTCATTAAAGCCGGGAGAAGGTGAGGATCTCCTTTCGGGATGCCAAGTTGCACTTCTGTTGATTCCTTCATACTTAAGGGCAGAAATAGGCAAGGGGAGTTTGCCCTGGATCCAACATCTGTCAACATCCTTGCAGAATGTTTCAGCAGCTGAAGTCAATCAGGTTCTGGAAAGTGCTAAGCAACTGTACCAACTGCTCTGAACTAACATTACCTCCGAATGTGCATGACCAGGCATATTTCAGGATGCTCTGCCAGGCGGTGGTAGCCATGTGAGCAATACGCAGCTCACTTTACTTGCTGACTGGCTTAAAAAGAGAAAATTAAATACATTTCTCATAAGGATATTTTGTGGAGTTTTTCCACATCATTAAATAAAACGTAGCCCTGGTTTAAAGGCATTTCCTGAGAGAAAACATTTCTTAACCTAAACTAACTGAATGACACGAAACAGTCTGCCTGTATACACCATAATATATTTTTTTTTTCCTGATTACATGTAATGGCCCTCCTATCATCCTGCAAAGCTTACCCGTGTCATCAGATTGTTTCCTGGCCGTCTGAAAAAATTGACTGCAAACTTTTTAAAGCGGTTCTAGGGAGAACGGACGGTTAGTCAATTTTCTCCTCATAGTTACAAAAGGCTGAATGGTATCAGAGATGACATTTCTGAAATAATTAAGAAAAATAACGACGTGCTTTCTTCGGCTAAGTCCGTGCTTCCCTCGCAGCTTTGACATAACAAGCTATAACATTGCTTCCTTATTGTTGGAATAAGGAAGATAAGCTCAAATGTTACAGACAGCAAGAAGATGCTATAAAGCAGATGCTATAAAGAAGGACAGAATCAAACGGAAAGCTTTCTCATTTGCCATCAGAATGCCTAGTTTCACTTTCTTCCCAAAGAAGGGACTGTACTTCCCTAGTGAGGGCTTAAATCCACTCAGAGTTAGGGTTTGCAACACTGTTTAATTACTTTGGATCCCCAGTGAGGTATATTACCACCCCTAACTCCATCAGTTCATGGTTTCCACATAGGGACTGAGGTGTTATACATGATTTGTATTTCTTTTTCTTTTTTTTTTTTTTACTTTCCATTGGAATAGCCACATGAGATGGTCTGATTTTTTCAACAGACTCTCCTGGCCTCTTTGTCTGAGTCAGAAATTTTCTATTAAAAAGAAAGAAAGAAAGAAAAAAATGCTCCTTCCAAGAAGATACCACACATCGTCTGTTTAATCCCAGGAGCCTTCTCTCCAATTTGAAAGTCAACATCAGACAGAGAAGTAATGCTTTTTTGTTTTGTTTCAATCCGAACTCTCACAGTTGTTCAAATTGAATCAAGAAGCAAGAATTTCAAACTAAGTGGTGAGCTGAAATAAAACAGGGAGACATCCATTCTACAAGGTTGTCGGGGAGAAGTGCTGAGTACACCCTGAGAGAAAAATAGAGCAGGGGGCAAGGTTTCCATAAGAGGTTATGGCCGCACAATGATCCACAAAGCAGTGTGTAGGAAGAGCGTGCACATACCTCCCGCAGCATAATCCAAGTTGCTGTAATACGGCCTGGTGAAATATTTCAGCACTGGGGCTTTTGAAAGAACTCTTGTGACTGAGATGCCTTCAGACATAAAAACAAAGTCGGGTTCCAAGAAGCTTTAGTGACTCTTGTCCCCAGCTGGCAACGCTGACCAATGTGCACGTGTGAGTGTGCAGACACACACACACGCTAGGACAAGGGTGCCGTGTCTAAAGAGAAACACAGAGCACGTTTCTCCTCGGGATGCTGTATCAAATTCCCCGTCTCCTAACTAAGTTAGGACTTGGTCCCTGCTCTGGGCACTGCCTTGTGGCGGAGAATAACCTCCTGCTCACTGCCATTCCCTGCAAAAACAAAACCTCCAAAAAGAAAAGAATGTCCTATTGTTGGAGGAGAGTTATTCCTCCAGCTTCTCAAAGAGGAGGTATTTTTGGCATCTGGGAAGAGATTGTGTCCAGAGGGGCTTCTTAGTTTTCCAGCTGGGTCCACTCAAACCCGTCCAACAAGCCAGCATCGCACAGAGGAGCCCAGCCAAACACAGGCACTTCAATCACGCTCGATTCACTTGGGTTCTGGTAAATGAAATAAAACCCCAAAGCTTGGCTTTTTTTAAATTTTTCTCAGGGCAAAGTCCATTTAGAATTGATATAATCGCTTGCTATGGTTACATACGCCACATTTATTTTTAAATAGCTCCATGTCCCAAGGGCTCCTGATTTCCATCCACACGGCAGGTAGGAAGGCTGCAGGAAAATAATTTGCAACACGGTCTGCGTGTTTCCAGGTTCCAGAAAGGCGCGTCTGGAGCCGCGCCCCTAAGTTGATAAAGAACTGGGCTGCTTGGTAATCATGCTCTGCATTTTGGGTCCTCCTAATGGAAGCCCAGCCAAAGACACGGCTGAAGGATGAAATCCGTCCCGGGATCTCCTGGCCACGCTGACTGTCAGCTGCCTCGAGGAAGAGGTCTTTCTTTCCCACTCTGTGTATATAAGTCATCCGCCTGTGTGTGGGGGGTGGTGTCTCGCAAGTCACCCCCAGGCAGACGGGGCCCTGATTAAGAAGTCCTGTGCCTGCTCTCCACCGCCTGCTGAAGTGACCCTGTTGGAGGCTGGCTCTTTGTCGGGGGGAAGTCTTGGGTCCAGACATTCCATGGCCCCCTTCAAAAGGCTGCCTGGGATGTGGACCGGCCCTGGGATGAGACTGAAAAATCTCCCAACTCTGTGGCCCTGCTTCCTGGCTGAATGGTACCTTGTGCTTTTCCCAAGGAAGGTGACCGTGTTAGCCTAATGGTATCCAAGTCCTCTGCGCCCTTCTCTCCCTTATTCGTCCCTTGCCGTCAGGAACTGGGTCTCACTCATCTTTTGACGCTATAAATAGAACCCAACGACAGGGAAGCCTGGTGTGCTGCAGTCCATGGGGTCGCAAAGAGTCGGACACGACTGAGCGACTGTATTGAACTGAGTCTCTTGAGTTAATCTTTTGTTTAATCCAGAAACTGCAAGCTGGGGCCTGAACACCAACCTGGCTAGTTGTGTATCATTTAACACAAGCTTTGTTGTTGTTTAGTCACTAAGTCACATCTGTCTCTTCTGCAACGCTATGGACCTTAGCCCGCCAGGCTCCTCTGTGCACGGGATTTCCCAGGCAAGAATACTGGAGGGGGTTGCCATTTCCTCCTCCAGGGGATCTTCCCAACCCAAGGATCGAACCCAGGTCTCCTCGATTGGCAGATGGATTCTTCACCACTGAGCCACCAGGAAAACCCTGATACAAAGTTTAGCAAGCCATAAACTAGGTTTTATGTTTTACCTACATGCTTACATTTACAGACTGAGAGATTTCACATTAAAATCTGCATTTCTGGTTTCTTTGGAAAAGCTGAGTGTACAGGCATCACCGGGTTTGCTTTATCTCACGACAGCGTTCGGCCGGAGTAGAGGAGCTTTTGGATCTGGCCTGTTCTCTAGGTCAGGGTCACCATGGTGCCTTCTTCCTTCCTGTGAATTATCTGCCTTGCTCTTCTAGGCATATGGCTTAATTGAATAGAAGTCCATTGGAATAATGATCCAATAATCTCCTTTATATTCAGTTACCGGATCCAGGGCTGTAGCATGGAGTTTGTCAACGTTTTTTTTCCCCTTCCTTATCATCCATGGTAGATGACTTTCACATGTACAACACACTCTCAAGGGTGCTGTCAGGGTTATTCTAGCTGTAACAAGACTGTGAGATGGTTGCTATAGCCTGGAAAACTCTCTTCTCAGAAGAAGAAAGCAAATACTTTGCAGGCTTCAGAAAAACTATTACCAGTAACAAATTTCTTGTGACATCTCACAACTGATCATGACACACCTGTGTGAAGTGAGCGGGCAGTTGAGAATAGCTTTGAAGCTGAGAAAGGAAAAGCATAAATAAGTTTAGAGAATTGTGTTTATAAAGCATGATGGAAAAGAAGGTTTACAAGCCCTCCAAGTAAATAATTTTAGGTCAGGGTAAATACTAGGTTTACTCACTTCAATTCAGCTTCCCACACATGTGTTTATGACCAGGGCCAGCCCGCTACATGGGAGAAATTGGCAGCCACCTCCTTCTCGTGATTGGGCTGGTAAGGAATCTCTACTATTAGACTCATTTCTAGGATTCAGGTAAAGACAGGGTATTGTCTCGAGGAGACTCTTGAAGACAGAGGAGATCAGCAGATTCTGTCAGATGCTCTCCTAGAACCTGAATTAGGGTTGGCTTCTTAAGTTTGTAGTTTGTATTAAGAGAGTGGCGGGAAACCTGGATTTGCTTCAAGAGGGGGCAGGGAGGCTGAGCGCTCACAAGCAATCAGGAGGGAAAAGCGCTCAGGTCTGGGGCAGGGGCTCAAGATTGACAGGGAGCCCTGGGGTGCTGGGTGCTGACTTAGGGAAAGAGACCCAGGAGGTGAGCTTTTGAAAAAGAAGGCTGGAGTTATGGCGAAATCCATGGCTCGCTTCGGAAGTCCTTTCCACAGCTGGCTGTGCTGGTGACTCTGAAATTCACCAGTGTTGGGCCAGTTCATTTAAGGCAAGCGTAATGGACTGCACTGAGCCAGTCTTCAACTTGTGTGTGCGTGTGTGTGTGTGTGTGTGTAGACGGGGAGGGCGCAAGTGGAAAGTCAGATGCTGGTTCCGAATGTAGAGCGTGGTTTGTGTCTTAATCACCAGTCTGTTTTTCAGGATTTATAATAGGGTGACTGGCGTTTTGCCCAAGAGCAATAGATTCTTAAGGTAAAGTATTGGAAGTCCGATGTTTCTAGGAATCAGACTGTTAACAGGCGCAGTAAATGAATGGGGGGGGGTTCATTTTTCTTCACTGGCTGGATTACATACAGATGGGGCTGGGCAAATTAGGAGCCATCTATTGAAAATTAAGTATTTATTACGCTGCCCAGGCTCCAGTTTCTTCAGATTCGAAGATGAAGAATATGGAAAGAAAATGAAGAGGTCTCAGAAGCTTCTAAAAATGTGGTGTAGGCTAATGGTTTTCAGTCGTAGCTCTTTAAAAATGCTTTACCAGCTCTCAGAGGGACTTAAATTTCAGCTGTCTGAGGCTGGCTAATTACTGAGGTAAAGTTAAAAGTTGTTCTGTGCCCAGAGAGGACTGGGGAATAAAAGCAGTGAACCGCAAAACTGTGTCAGGAAAAGTTTACTTTTCATGGTCATTGAATTAACGAAAGAACAAGCCAGCCCTGGTCCACCTCTGTCTGCCTCCGCGTCATGCTGGGCCTCCCTGCCACAGATGGGCAGACGCTGCTGAGACCCCAAACGCCTTTTCCATCAGAGGGGAGCTGCCAAAACCGAATGCTCCTTGATTGGGGGAAGGGTAAAAAAAAGATTGGAAATTGCTAATTCTCACTTTGCACTCACTTGCTTGAAATGTGACAGTCGTGCTTCTGGGGCGTCCTTCGAGAGACACAAGGTAAGAAGCGGGGGGCAGGGGCAGAAACACAGTGCCTGCCTTTTCTCCCCCTCTGTGGAGCTGGAGAGAGCAGAATGACTTGCAGGTGGCCCCATCTGTAGCCAAGAGGAATGCAACGATTTGGAAAAGAGCTCTATTTTTTTTTTAATTGCAAAAAAAAGAAAAGGAAAATGAGAAGAAAATGCTAATAGTTGCAGCTAGAAAATATGCCTGGGAGAATGGCCTTTATCATCTGCTTTTTGAAGTAGGGGTTGAGAAAGAGATGAAGCCAGGGAGAGGACCCAGAGGGCTGATCCTGCGAACAGAGCGCTGTGGGCACCGGGACACAGTTGGTACCCGAGGCAGAAACTTGCCTGTAAAGTCATTTCAGACTCGCGCGGTGATGCGGCGAGAATCATTCACATGGTCTTCTAAATGGTATAGCCCTGTTTCATCTCCAGACAAGAGTGCGAGAGGTGTTTATAAAGATCCTAGCCTCTGTTTAGGGATGTCTAAATACATTCTGGTAATTAGCTTAACTTTGATCCAATGCAGTGCTTTTTCTTGGTAAAATAAATAAATCAGTGAAAGGTTCTGGAATACTCTCCCCTTTGAGACCCCTGCCATTAATATCAGGCTGAATTCTCTCAATGCACATTGTTAAATCTGATGTTTATTTTTTTTTAATCTCCAATCTGGTTTTCCCGTTAATAAAAAAAAATACCATGCGTGCATCCGTGAACAGTTGTTCAGTTGTGTTCGATTCTTTGCGACCCTGTGGCCTGTAGCCAGGCTTCTTTGTGCATGGGATTTCCCAGGCAAGAGTACTGGAGTGGGTTGTCATTTCCTCCAACCAGGGGTTCAAACCCAAGTCTCCTGTGTCTCCTGCATTGGTACTATTCTTTTACCTCTGAGCCACATGGGAAGCCCACTAAATAATATTAGCTATCTATTCCCTGGTGGTGCAGATGGTAGAGAATCTACTGAAGGAGATCTGGGTTCAGTCTCTGGGTCTGGAATATCCCCTGGAGAGGGGAATGCCACTCCACTCCAGTATTCTTTTCTGGAGAATCCCAAGGAGAGAGGAGCCTGGTGGGTTACAATCCATGGGGTCACAAAGTGTTGGACGTGAGTGAACGACTTTCACTTTCATCTATTAATAAAGAGTTCAAAGTGAAAAACTTTGCTAGTGCAATGCTTATCTTTTCTAATAAAACAAAACCTAGAAGTGTTCTGTATGAGACTGATCACACAGCTTCTCACTGCATTGTTAGGAAGGTTTAGTCACATGACACAAGCAGTAAAGAGAAGAGACGCAGCTTAGCTTCCAAGCTTCCATAGCAATGAAGGATTTACAGACATTCCACTCCTTTCACCATTTTTATGCACCCCTCTTCCCTGAAACCCAGAAGGGACTGAGGCAGAATTACCATTTAACTGAAAAGTATCCCACGCTAATACGTACCAGATACATTGTCACCCCCTCTTGTCCCTATTTCCTGGGGTTTCCTAGGTTGTGCTTGTGAAATGCGCTGGTCCCACATCAGACCTGTAGTTATGAATGGAAGCATATGATTCCTTTAATAAAGGGAGAAAGCAATAGATTTATTTCATTATTTCACATGAACATTGAATTCCATTGATAAAGAGGATAGTCTCATGTACTAACAGCTGATATCTTTTTAAAGAAAGATTTCAGAATGCTACTTCAAATTATTTCACTGTAAGAGTTTCTAGATAATGTCCTTCTACAAAATAGACCTGACTCAAAAGGAATAAAAAAATATAGCTGAAGGAAGAAAATTTACTTGTATCTCACCACCTAGAGATAATCACAATTAACATTGTGAACTATTCCCTTTCAGACTTTTTGGACATCAAATGATATTTTTATAAAATCTGGATCTTGCTGCATATATAATACTGTACTTTGACTTTTTGTTCCAAGTTAAATCCCTTCTCCCATGTGTTATTTAAATGAAAATTACACCTTTATATGGTGAAGAAAAAATTACACTGCAAAATGTGATGATGGGGAGGAACACGCTTCCTCGTTACAGACCTCAGTCTTACTTCCTAGGGTTAGGTAAGCATGGTCGACAGTTTCTCATGGACGTCAGTTTTTAGGGGCTGGCTACTCTGTCTTTCTAACTTAGCATCACACTAAGGCATTGGACGAAGCATCCCGCAGACTGTTAATCAGTGAAGAATGGCAGGTTCCCACGCCGTACTTCTAAGATGAGGTGAGGTTAATTCCACTGTTAATGGCAACTGAGTTATTTACGTGATGGAGCAGGTGAACAACCGAGGATTTGCACAGGTAAGTGCGGAGAGCCCTGGAGAGTCTTATCCGGGTCAAAGGAGTGAGGGTAGCTAGCTGCACTGGCCCCTAACGAAGACTGGCATCCATGAGAAAGGCAAGGCACGAGGCTCCGCACCCTGGAGTCTTCCCGGGCTCCCTCTCGCCATCCGAAAGCTGCCAATTCAGCTGTGCACTTGGCCAGGAGAAGATGCTGAGTGACTCAAGTGAGGAGGTGTGAGGAACGAATGGGGAAAGATGGGGACCGTGGTGAAGAGGAAAAGATGCCTCAGGGTGTGGAGGGGGCCTGCCACTCAGACCGGGGCTTTATGGAAAGGCTGCCTTGAGTGAGCCTTGTGATTTTTTAATGAAAATAAGAAACCTACATGTTCATGTGAATTTGCCCAATTTTTTATGATTGGCAACTTGTTAAAAAAGTAATCATAATACCTAAGCTTGCCGATTGACTGCCTTAGAGTGCCGCCTTTTTTCCTTCTGTAAAAGCTCCCTTGCAGAAGACAACTATCGTCTTAGCTTGACCTGCTCTAGATCAGACGGCCCCCTGCCCACCTCTTTGCCAGCAGGACGCCGTGTGACGCAGCTGGCGGGCACAGATGCTGACGTGCCATCACAACACAGAGGTGAGCACCCCCAGGGCAGGACAGGCAGGGACTGAGAACACTGCCATTCTTGCCCCAGACAGAAAGTGGCAGTTTGATCCCCTGGCTATGCTACTGTGATAAAGTTACAGGACATCCAGGGGTGCAGGCTAGGACGGCGCCCACTGCCCCAGAATGGGCTTGCTCTTTCTGCTGGAATGCCCCTTCCTGCGGGGGACCCAGGGCATGGTGGTAAGAGATCTGGAAATGGTCTAAATATCCTTCTTAAGAAATCCGCTGAAGACGGCCTAAAAGCTTCTCCTCCGTTCTCAACGCTCTTTCTGAAACCCAGCCCTGATGCCTTTGTTTGTGTTCGTGTGTTTGCTCGGGGTGAGTTTACTCTGTCACCTAAGAGGCAAAAGAAAGCAAATTCAATTTTCCATAAGCAAAATTGAAGCTTCAGGGCAGCGCTGGTAGATGTTTGCACCAGGGGAATTTGAGGCGTGCTTTGTAAAAACGACAAAAGTTTGTTAACAAGCGTCAACAAGCCCGTTTGGAAGCTGATGTCCCATAAAAATGATGGCTACTTGGCATAGAATGGGTGCCATCACGGGCACTGGTACACAGCGGAGACCTCAGGTCCTAGCTTTACCACGAGGCAGACATCAGTTCAGTCAAAATGGCTCACGACTGACACCTTTGCTGTTCTCCTACCTAAAGCAGCGACTCATTATTTGAATACTGAAACACGGACTCAAACCCATCAATCTATTTCTCCCAGTTATTTGCATTTCAAATTAGTGAGGTCTTTTAAAATATTCATGCTCTTTGACTCAGTAACACCACTTGCAGGAATTTATTCCAAGGAAACAATTCTAAACAATAGCAAAAAATAGAAAACAAGGTAAATATTCAATAATAGGGGAGTGGCTAAGTAAACCACAGTTTATGATCACAGTGAAATGTTATGTAACCACGGCAATGATTATAAAGACTATGCGATAACATCGAAAATACTTCTGCTAAGATGTTGTCAGAAAGGCGAGATGGAAAATTCTAAACAAGCATGATTATATATTACATAAACCAGTCAACTGGAGAGCAAAAAAACCCAAAAAAACCCTTTGTACAGGAAATACGGAGTTGAGGGGAAATCACTGAAAAGTTAACAGTAGCACTGTCTGGGCTGGCGTCAGTTTTTCTCTTCTTTCCATAATTTTATTCATTTTCTTAAATGAGCACATATTACTTGCATAATGAAAAAAGTATACATTTAAAAATGGGGTGTAGCCCTTAACGCTTTGGAAAATGACCCAGCTAACACCAAAACGAAGCAGTCTCTTCAACAAAGTGGATCTCAGGTTGTCACGAGCAGCTGATAGAGGTTCATCCCGTGCAATAATGATCCAAAAGCACTGCTTCTGAGCGGGGAAAACAGGCTCAGGCCCTTCCTCGGATAACTCTGCCAGCGCTGTGCGCAGAATCAAGTTCATCATTCCAAGGACGGTTTACAACCCGAAGCAGGAGATTTTCTTACGTTTGTCATCATCTAAGCAAAACCCTGTACACGGCGCTACCATCAGTGAGAAAGATTAACTGTATTAAAATCCAACCGCAGTATGATGTGAGGGATTTCCATGGAAGCCGATTCAGAAGGCGGAATGAAGGCAACGTGAAGTGGAATTTCATTTTGTGCCCCCTCCCCTCATAAATCTCTGCCCCTTCAATTTCATCAAGTGAGCCTTTGTTCTGACATTCTGGGCAGGAAGTATGGAGGGAACTGATCTGCTCTCCTAACACCTCTCGTGAGTTTTGAATATGCACGTGTTTGAATACATCAAACACATCTGCTTCTAGACAGTCCACGCCAAATATCCTCACCATGTGTAATTCATACTCCACGCCAGCCCCCTTCCTCTTGTTTCCCCTTCACGTAACAGCGGAGCACAGACGCACTCTAGAGTTTTCCTAGGCTAATTCCTAAAATGCAGGGAAACAAATTTGTTACAGGAATCTGAAAAGCACTATGTCGCTTTGTCCAAATAAGCATCAAGAGAGAAATACATCAAATTCAGCCAGTGAGAGGAGAGTCGGGAACTGGAGAGGGTGGGGAGGAGAGAGATTTAGGCTGGAAATTCCATCGTGCGGTTTTCAAAGGCTTTTCTGAGCTTTCTCTTTTCTATTATCACCTTACAAATAGCCTATTGAACTGAAAAGGATGCAGATATTTGTTCTGGCCTTCTTGCTAGCTTCTTCTAGAAGGTGGAGAAAAATGTTAAAGAGGATATTTCGTTCCTCTTGGGTAGTTTTTGCTTTGTTTATTTGCAGGGGTGATAAAAACACAAGCGAACAGGTAAAAACAAACAGTACTCCCGATGCCACATTGACTTACTTTTTCATCTTTTCTTGGTGTGTGTGGCTCAGGTTGCTAGAAGCAATGTGTTGATTGGTTGACAATTATTCCTAAGACCTGTCCACGGGGATGTGTATGAATTAAGTTTGTATGTTTAAGGATTAAGTTTGAAGTAGACAAAGTTTACATTAGCTTTCCCTAGTCATTATCATCTTTCCTTTCATTTGTACAAATTAAGTACTGCGTGCTTTCCCCTGGCCTCTTTCCTAATTTGCTTGGTTGTATCTGAAAAGTCTTCAAATTTGCTATGGCTTATCCTCAAAGGAACAGAATGACCAGCACTGAGCTTCTCCAACAAGGCTCCAAGTTTGGTTCTGAAAGTAATCTGGGCAGAATCACCTTCTGTCTTTTCTTTTTTTTTCTGAAATATTTATTTATTTGTCTGTGCCGGGTTCTTGTTGCAACATGCAGGCTCTTTAGTTGAAGCTTGTGGGATCCAGTTCCCCGACCAGGGATCGAACCTGGGCCCCTGCATTGGGAACGCAGAGTCTTAGCCACTGGACCACCAGGGAAGTCCCCACCTTCTGTCTTTGAGCATTAGTTTACTTATTTGGGTCTGTTCGCAAAACAAGGTTAATGGTACAGAGTGTAACTGAATGCAGTTCCTGAGATGTTACGTTAAACATTTATGGCACACCATATTCGGTTCGAAATCCCATCAGCAATGCTCCATGAGGACGTGAGGAAGGGTGTCCTACCACTAGATGCTACCTCGCCAGTCTAGCACGTCCTTCCCTTCCCTGTTTCTTGATTCACAAGGAGATCTGACCTTTACCCTATGGCTTCTTATTTCCTTTAAAAGTCAGGAAAAGAAATATGAGTTTATGAAAATGAGATATAAAAGACCATCCATTCCTCAAAAGCTGGCTCTTGCTGTTCAGCTTTTCTCTCCGTCCGTCTCCACCGGGATCTGAAACCAAGTCAGGAGGACACGTCTCTTTATTTCTCACAGTTCCTCTGATGGGAGCATATGTATTTTCACTTTCACGAGTTCCTCCATGAGCTATTTCTCCATTTAAAAAATAAAAACAGAGCCCAGTATCTATGGGACTGTGTGCTAAGAACATTCCGCATTGTTTATTCCAACCTGAATGGCTCCGGGGCCTCTACAAACCCTTGGTTTTTCCTCCTAGGCCTCTGCGCCCGGGAGGAACCCTGCTAGGGTAACACTAACAGCCACCGCAAATCTTTACTGATCTCAGGACCTGAGGGATCCCACCGACGGCCTCCTCAAAAACCTGGACGCTTCCTTTTATAGAGACGTTGGACGGACCATCTCTTTGTGATTGTCTTAATGAAAATGGAATTCAGCTAAAATACACACACACACACACACACACACACACACACACACACACACAATGCCCTCCCCTTCCCCCACACACAATTTCTCTTGCTTCCAAACCCAACTGCGTTTACTTTTCTTTGATATCCAGCCTGCCTTTCTGGGAGTGGAGAGCTACTTTGTTTGAGGCCAGTTTCAGTGAATGGGTCACCTGGCTGCCTTACTTCTGCATGGCGAACACACTCATGATAACAATTAACGAGAGGAAGGGTTTTGATGATAGCGTCTAGCATCCGATTTTCAGCTCTTAAATTTTCCCTATATGCGCGTGGATCCTATTACCTCTGGGAGAGCTCTTATTAATCTCAGTGTCAGAGCTGTTTCAACAAATCTACTGTAATAATGAAAAGTCATCTTATCACACTTTGCTCTCAGTAAATTTACCATTCTTTGATAAGGTTGCAAACAACTGGGAAGTAATTGATCTGTAATTAGTGTGGCAACTGCTGAAGAGAGCCTGTGCTGGGGTTTCATCATTTATCTGTCCAGCACAGCGCATCCTGCGCTGGAACTCTAAATTATTTAGCATTCCTTTCAAATACAAATGGTCTCAATGGGTTCTCCATTATTTTCAGAACTTTCCGAAGAGGAGGCTAACGTTTAAATGTGTGATTGTCTGTCACCAGGGTGGTGCTTAGAGGGGCTGTGAGTGGAAGGGCATCCTTGTTCACACATGACTTGCCCGCTGAAGCCAGCCAG